>NC_048298.1:296469003-296769287 GCF_013100865.1 Trachemys scripta elegans | reverse complement strand
TGGGGGCTGGGCCGGCGGTGCTGGGCCGGGGGCTCAGGGGACGGGCCGGCGGTGCCGGGGGCCGGGCTGGGGACCGGCGGTGCGGTGCCGGGGGTGGTCGGCCGGGGGCCCGGGGGCCGGCACCCCAGGGCCGGGGCCAGCCTGGGCCGCGCCTCCTCCCCCCACACTCCCCCTTACCTGCTTCAGGCTTCCCGCGACTCAAATGTTCGCGGGAAGCAGGGGAGGGGGCGGAGACTTTGGGGAGGGGGCGGAGTTGGGGCGGGGCCCCGTGGAGTGTCCTCCTTTGGGAGGCACAAAATATGGTAACCCTGTCTTTGGACTTGTGCACTGGCACTGTTCTCTATGCTCATCTGCATCCAGTTGCACTAACTATAGGTGACATGCAGCAAACTACAAGTTATAGCATCCCATGCAAACATGAAGGGTCACCAGCAGCATAATAGGGAGCGCAGTTCACAGCAGTGAAGCTGCTGTCACAGAGCTACCATGCTGATTGGCTGAAGGATGGATAGAGACTTGCTCTCCTTCCTCTTACGAATGACAATAGAGATTCAAAAGTTTTTTTGGTTTTTTTTAAAAAGGCAAAACAAAAACAACATGCTCTCTTTCCGATCCAAAGCAATGTGCTGGAGGCTTAACAGAGTATGAAATGTTTTCACAACTCCTTCCCCAAAGAATCCAGTGTGCATATATGACCTGCACAAAGTGGGAGGGATTCTACTTCACCCTCTATATATTTCCATATATGGTCATCTGTATACTGTTTCAGTGGCATAAACAGCACACGAGGAGCCATGGGAGAATTCTCACAATATATGTTCACACACTATGTTATGCTGCTGCCCATCCCACTAACTTTGGCCCAGGGGATGTGGCAGGAGCAGGCAGGGATATAGTAGTGAGCACCACGTGGGCGTCTGAAGCAGAGAGTAGGCAGTTCTTGGAAGGCTGCTATAAATTGACATGAAAGACCATACTGACTCTCTGGAACAGCCCAGAATCTCAAGGGTGTAAAGATGGCTGAAAGCCACATTTGTCCTCTCTCCCACTGTGCTGAACTTTCACAAGGTGAAAAATTGTTTAAAGGAGAAATAAGAATATATCAGGGGATTTATGCATATAGGAAGATACTGACAGCAGAAGATAAAGTTTTTATTCCTTGAATAAACTATATTAAAGTAGGACACTTTCCATTTTAGCTTGTACATTGCTGAGACACAAAAAATCTCTCTCTATTTTATTGAATAGCCCAAATCGAAAATTTTGGAGTACATATGTAAATATTTTTTTTTTAAATCTAATTCTAGATATTACGTTTTTGAAACTGTGGAACTATTAAGACTGTGGGAAAACATAATTTCAATTGTGGCTTTCATCACAAGTGACATGAGATAGTGGTGATCAAGTGGCCTGTACTGATTCCTGCTCTTGGTTATCTTTGGAGGTACCAACAGTGCAGCCGGGGAGTTGGTCTAGGCTGCACCGTTAGTGCATCCCTAAAGAGTAAGAATGTACAGATGTCATATTGAAGAACTCCAATTACAAGTAAGTAACCTTCACATTTTCAATCTACTCTTCATTAGACATCCCTCTTATCTATTTAATCTATCCAGGTTTTTATACTTTGCCTTATCATCATGGTGTCAGTTCCTGCATGCATCACGGCTGTGCAACTCAATTTGAAATGCTTAGAAATCTTTGATTGAGAGGGGGCCAGTAGTGCTATAGGACAGTTGGGTTCAGGTCAGGACTGAAGTGCAATTTCAGGGCTACATGGCATAGGTTACACAACCTATGCAGTATGCTTAAGTCTGAATAGGGCTATCTGTTTCTCAATGTCATGTACACCAAGGGATAACGTTAATAGAAATTATGCACTTGACACCAGGGTTGCCAGGTGTCTGGTTTTTGACCAGAACACCTCGTCAAAAAGGGACCCTGGTGGCTTTAGTCAGCACCGCTGACCAGGCTATTAAAAGTCCAGTTGGCACGGGGCTGGCAGGCTCCCTCCGCAGGGCTTGCCAGAAGCAGTGACACATCCCTGCAGCCCCTAGGCGGAGGAATGGCCAGGGGGACTCTGTGTGCTGACCCCCCCCAAGTGCAAGCTCAGCAGCTCCCATTGGCTGGAAACTATGGCCAATGGGAGCTGCAGGGGCAGCGCCTCCACCTAGGAGCCGAGGGATATGCCAGCCGCTTCCAGGAGCCGCCTGTGGTCAGTGCCACCCAAAGCTCACACCCCTTCCCTCACCCCAACTCCCTGCCCCAGCCCTGAGCGCCCTCCCACACCCAAACTCCCTCCCAGAGCACTCACCTCACACCCCCAACCATACCCCAATCCCCTGCTTGAGCCCCCTCCCGCACCCAAACTCCCTCCCAGAGCCCACACCCATGCCCCTGCCTAGAGCCCCCTCCCATACTCCGAACCACTTGGCCCCAGCCCAGAGCTCCCTCCTGCGCCCCAACCCCACCTGGCCCTACCCTGGAACTGTCACCCTCTCCTACACCCCAATCCCCTGCCTCAGCCCTGAGCCCCTCTCACACCCAAACTCCTTCCTGGAGCCTGCACCTCAACCCCCTTCCACACCCCACCCAAGCCCCTCATTCCCAGCCCTACCCCAGAGCCCTCACTCCCAGCCAGAGCTCTCGCCTCCCCCCAGACCTCAGCCCCCTGCCCCAGCCTGGAGCCCCCTCCTACACCCTGAAACCCTCATTTCTGGCGCCACCCCAGAGCCAGCACATCCAGCCCAGAGCCTGCACCCCCTCCTGCACTCCAACCCCCTGAGCTCCTCATTTCTGGCTCCACCCTGGAGCCTGCACCCCCATCCTGCACCCCAACACCCTGCCCCAGCGAAAATGAGCGAGTAAGTGAGAGTGGGGAAGAGCAAGTGACAGAGGGAAGGGGGATGGAGTGAGCGGGGGGTGGGGCCTTAGAAGGAGCAGGGGAGGGGTGGGGCCTTGGTGAAGGGGCAGGGCAAGGGGGTGGGGCAAGGATGTTCGGTTTTGTGCTATTAGAAAGTTGGCAACCCTACTTGCCACAAGAACAGAATCTTGCTAACATTTCCTGTCATTCCAAAGTGTGTTATAAAAGCTATAAAACTAAAATTCAGTTAGGCTTCGATGGACTGTATAAACCCTACACTGGTCAGGAAAGGGTTGATAAACTGCTGTGAGGTCAATCAGTCCCATCCCGCTGCACCTGCAAGAGTTATCAGGCTTGAAGGAGGTGGTTAAAAGAAGAGAGCTAGACTAGCTCCATTGAGGGGAGGCTAGGAGCAAGAGCAGATCTCTTGTGCTAACTTTCTGAAGGAGGGCCTGACTGGGGCCAAGGGCCTAGCCATAGATTGTTAGATGCCAGAGTCTGCTTGAGGGAAAGTAGGCCTGACACAGGACTGTTGTCTTTATTTTATTACCTGGGACTATTTTGTTCCCTTTTTGACCTGGGGTATTATGTTTCACTGTTACATTCAGGACCTTTTATGGACTAAATGAGACTATTGTTGTTGACACCCCTCCACCCCAAAAGGGATGACTGCCCACAATAAACCTCTGTTGGTTTGCCTCCTGCTGGAGTCCATGCAGTGATTTATCATGAGCTCCAAAGCAACACGCTCATAGAGGTTTATAATTTTCTGATTTCTAAATTAAATATACCACACCATTCTAAATTAAATGTTTTACAGGTGTGTTGTAGGTATAGATAACATTGTATTATCACCATTTTGCTGCAGTCCCTTATTTCCTATTAGAGGATAATAAAGATACGTATTGTTAAATTATTTTGTTGTTTGCCAAAAAAAAAAAAAAATACTTTTACAGTTAAATCTGTCACGAAGGCTTTTCCAGGTCATCTCTTATAGAGTTAACTTTTGAAATGCTCTTTGCTCAACTAAAGGGTGAAAAATCTATTCCTTTCTGAAGTATGTAAAATTTGCCCTCTGCTGTACTGTGCCAAAGTACCAGACATTGGTTCATTGTTGGAGACTATAAACTCTTGGTTCTACAAGAATTTAAATAGCAAATTTATATATTTTGTCACAATGATGCATTTTTCTATTATATATGCATACCTACGCAGTTTTTCTTAAAACAGGCATGATGCTGAATGTCACTTAACTGATGTAAAATTGGGGAGTGGGGGATGGTTGAAAAATTGCACGTAATCTAGTTAGCCCTGGAAATAAAAAATATTAATAATTAAATATTATTAATAAAGGCTGGCTTATTGAAATATTGTGCTTTTCACTAAAATAAATGAACCAAGTGACTTGATTCTATGCTCCCAGGATTTCACATAAGTAAACATAGCTTTGAGTCTTGTATATTTTTTTTTTATTTTTCAGTTTCCATTTGGTAAGGAATTACATTAGGCAACCCTACTAATGTGTTTTTAAATTAAAATGTTACATACATTTTCAAGCACAAAGTACAGGAGTTTAAACATAATTCTTCATTTCTAAAGGTATGGAATGATTCCAGTCTCTAATCCAGCTCATGTTTTAACTTTAATTAAATGCATTTCTATATATCATGTTTTTATTTTCATTGTTTTTAGGTGGTCAGTTCTTCCATTACATCAAGAACAGTGGTGACTCTAGGCATAAGCAGACTGAGCAATTGTTTAGGGCCTCAAGCAGCTCAAGGGGACCCCAATTTAGTATTACCCCCAAAATACCATTTATCTTATTTAACATTGACTTTTAAATGAGTGTATTAATATGTGTTGTTGATATATATATATTTTTGGTTTGTGGGAATAATGCAATTAGTATCTTTAGGACGTGGGTGAGGTATAAGTAAGGAGGAGAGGGCAAAAATATTCCTGTTTGGGGACCCCAGGTGGCTAGCACTGCTTCTTATCTTTATCTTTAAGACTTTGGAAAAGGTAAAATATTCATTGTCAGTTGTGGCTTTGTTTTGTGCTTCAGTATAAATTAGGAAGTAGAGATAGTGTTGCTAGTAATCAGCAAAAGATAAATAATTACAGGTAAGAAAGAATGCTACAGATAAGAAACAGGAAAGAAGTAGCAGCAGATAACAGGCTTATATACCTTTGGACAGATACAAGATATGCTTATATAGCTCTGGGATGTATATATGTCTTGCCATCTTACTGAACATGGAAACTATTGGGTCTGTCTATAAAATATAATTCAGGATTTGTTGCATATCAATACATCATACAGGGTAGATACAATGAGGCTTGCTGGCAGACTGCCTCAAGATTCTTTTCAGGCACTGTGAAATCAAGTCAGGTCAATAATTAGAACCTCTAGGAAAAATCCGGGTGTTGCAGGAAGGGTTATTGATGATTCACTGGTAGTCTTCCTCTGTCAGGATTGAACCAATGCCTACCATGATGTTAGGGAAGAACAGTTCTGCTTGAGGTGCTGCCATCTTTTGGATGAGCTAAGCTGAAGTATTGGCCACTAAGAGTCATTAAAGATTGTTCACTCCTGAAATTTTTTCATAGGTCAATGTTATGTATCTTAAGTATTTCTAAAGTGACTACCACTATGACATCCAAGAATGTAATCCAGATGGTAGGCAACTTTAATTGTAGCACCTTAGAGACTAACAAATTTATTTGAGCATAAGCTTTCGTGGGCTAAAGCCCACTTCATCGGATGCATAGAATGGAACATATAGTAAGGATATATATATATAACTAACATACAGGGAACATGAAAAGGTGGGAGTTGCCCTACCAACATTGAATCTATTTCTCCATGTTAAGTATCCTCACACCTTCTTGTCAAACTGTCTGTAATGGGCTATCTTGATTATCACTACAGAAGTTTTTTCTCTTAATTAATTAGCCTCTTAGAGTTGGTAGGGCAACTCCCACCTTTTCATGTTCTCTGTATGTTATATATATCTCCTTACTATATGTTCCATTCTATGCATCCGATGAAAGCTTAGGCTCAAATAAATTTGTTAGTCTCTAAGGTGCCCCAAGTACTCCTGTTCTTTTTGTGGATACAGACTAACACGGCTGCTACTCTGAAACTTTAATTGTGATGCATTCTTTAGCACCAGACTTTTAGAGCAAATAAGTTTAAGAGTATTATGTTCATAGCTTTTTTCTTCTTTATATCTTTACTCTGATCCCAAGAAATATATGGCAAAATAGAATATGGGAGAACAGTTCCCCCTCCCCAATATATCAATAGTATATAAGAAGCCCTAATGATTTTTACAATGATGAAACTCAATAATTCAGAAGTTACTGTACGTTAACCCATCTGTTTTTCATACCTCTGTTGTCTCCAGCAATAAGGCAAGGAGGGGTTTCTATCATCATATTGAAAGTTTTGCTTAGAGAGTTGACAGTAGGTTGGGAGCATAACAGGTTAAGATCCAGAAACCCTTAGTTTACAAGTCAGTTACCAACTTCTACACAAACAGCTTAATGCCCCAACATGATAGCACAACCTATGTTCTGCCTGTGAGGCCTTGACAACATCCTTGCTTCAGATGGTAATAATTAGCAGTTTAGTTACTTTTACAGTATTAACTCCCCCGAGACTCCACCAGAACTTGAGCTCTTTGTTGTATTAAGTGATCCAAAATCTGCTATTTTTGCAGGATTTGCTTTCCTGGTTCTGTGTTACTTTTTTTTTATCTCACTTATGTTTCACAGAGGTTTGAAAAAGAAAATGCCAGAGTGGTAGTTTCCTGCCTGCTCCCCAAGAGTATTTCTTCTCTTCCTTGGTTCAATTTCCATATGTGTTAACTTTGTAATTCCACCCCGTTGGATTTCAGATTTTTAGTCAGTTTCTCTCCCCACAGCTATAGCATATCCCCTGCTCAGAGGTAATAGGAATTAATATCGCCTCCTTCTCTCTTCCCCCCCCCTTCTTTGTCATTTGTTAGTAATACATTGTTGTCATTAGCAACCTATAGCAATGGGCAGCACAGTAACTGCTATAGTTAGGTTTCTTTTATAATCTCAATTCTCAGTTGTTTATAACTTTCCCCAACTTTAACCTTTCAGGCTGAAATTTTATGAATTAGACTCAGCTTGAAGGTGATTTTCCCTACTACCCCAGAAAATATGAGCTGAGCAAAGGCAATTCAGTGGCTGTTGAATAAGAGAAGAGTGGAAAATATAATTCCTCCATATATATTGCTTATAGAAGTTAAATATGTAAATGTCATGTGTTATGAGAATGAAAACAAATGCAAGATGCTAAATGTGTCTTTAAGACTGTAAATACATTTATGCAGAATTATATTGTATTTGAGAAATAATGTGTGATCATGTTAAAATTAAACTATGTTCTAAGGCATATGCACAAGGGGACAGAGATGAGGTCACATGTGCAACCTTAACTTTGGCATTTTCTAACTTTTGAATACACTATGCAACCTTAAAGTTTTCTTAATATACTCTCTTTGATGGAATAGTATGTACAGGTAATATAGTTTTTAAAGTGCTTTGGTTCCCACTGGGTGAAGTACACTGTTAAATGCAAGATAATTTTTCATTATACAATAATTTTAATGTAATTACACTATAGACTGTGATGAGTGAGCCAGTGCTAATGTTGCACAGTACCATGTAAGCAATAACAATGTGGTTATGAACTCAGTCTCTCTCCAAGGGTTGGCAAAAGGCTGGGAGCCTCATTAAAGCCATGCTCTCATCTCTCCAATGAAGAGTCTTCTGCTTCTTAGTTTGTTGAATCAAATCGTTGTTTGGAAAGCATTAGGTAGGAATCTTGTCTGGATCATCCATCATCCTGTATGAAGACACAGCAAAATTCCCACCTGACCCTTGCCAGCCATATTTTGATGGCTAGGGCCCTAATCATTGGGGCTCAATCCTCTGAGGTGGTGTGCATCCTCATGTCCCATTGTACCTTGGTGGGGTGGAACTGGTTCTAGATCAGCAGAGATTGTAAGGTATAGGGTTGCTTGTTGGAAGGATGGGGGTTGCTGTAGCTTGAGATTGGTGACATTGTAACACCTTTACAGGAAAAAGGAAAATCTAGGGAGGAAAAATTTGTTGTATTGTGAAAAGCTGTTTACTCTGTGATCAAAAACAAGGTAAAACCAAACCTGAGATTCTTTTCAGGGAGGTTTTTTGAAATTTTGATTTTAAGGCAAGATTTTGTATTTCAGGTTTCAAGCTTGTGTTAATTTATTTTATTATGAGGCCCTTAAGGAGGGTATTTTCCCATAACAATCTTACCTGTTTTTTGTTGTCCCTTTGTTAAAACACTTGCTATGAAAGCTATTTTGCTTTATTATTGGTTAAGAGAATACAGTATTTTTCCTTGTTCAAACTGATTAATGTTCTATCACCATGGAACATGATTTAAAATCAAAATATATCTCAAAAGTCGAATATTCCTAATTTAGGATGGATTTCTTATCTGTACAATATTATGTCATTCTTCTCAAATCAATGGCCCTTTTTTAGATGGTAGTAAACAAATTTTCACGAAGAACAGCCACAAAATCCATGTGTTTGTTTGTTTTTTTAAATAAGGCCTTTGCTGCTCCTGTTCCATTATGTTTATATTTTTAAATGGGAACAAGAAAGGGAATTTTCTAATCTTTCATTAGTTACTCATTAAATATTTTTCTTTCTTCTCTCCACACAGTAAAAAAATCTTTTAATTGGTTATTAACAAAGATAATATGATAAAATGTGCGTGTGGATTTGATGCTGTTTCATAAATCTAAATAAAGGTCATTTGTATCAAAACAGAGAAAGAGAGGCCTAGATTGTACCTGTCCCCTCATTTCTGCTCAATGAGCCTTTGAGCCCCTAAGCAGGGGTCAGACACACTGCAGTCCTTGCAGTCTTGGCACATAAAAGCCATGTGAATCTAGTAACAATTACAGGGTAGCACTCCCGGTGTAACATACAATCCACTGCACGAGCCAGTACAGTTGGGTCAGTGAATGGGCAAACATGTAGTGCATTCCCTTTTAAAGCTTGTGGAAGTGCCTTAGCACACGGTCATGATGCCTCTAGGAATGGCTGCCAGTACAACAACTCATAATGAAGGCATGCAGTCATTTAAAGCACAGTCTTTCATTGTCATTGGACAGGTTGATAAAATATTCCACCACGATCTTAGTACTAATATTGTTTGGATGTTTACTAAACAGCCATCCAGTCCCATATTTAGTAATGAAGTTAAATTGAACACCAAATGATGACATGAATTTGCATTTTCAGTTGGATATAGATTAACAATGGTTTCTGTCTCAATCTGTGGAACTTTAATATTGGTTCTGAATGCAAAAAAGCAACGTAACATGAAGATGGTCATGGTTGTTAATGGCTTGTATTAGCTGGAAGCTATAAAATCATCCAAGGACTCCGTTAGTGTTGGAATAATAATTTACCAAGACAATTACCACATGGTGAAATTTTTTGCAGCTCTAATTCAGTGTTATTAATAATGAATAAAATTGCAATTTTCTCAGGTTGCTGGGGGCAGTGGGGAATTATTTCAATGAATATTTCAGCACATTAGTTTAATCATAGTTCCACAAAATTCAAGTGGGCAATATTTTATACTTCTAAGTTCAGTCTGCTAAGGGACCATAGTCATTAAATTGCAAACTATTTGCACTGAGATCCATTCTATGATTTACTAACCTTGTTAAAAACACTGTAAAAGAAATCAAGCTGCGCCATTAATACTTGTAATTTGATGCTGCATTTGTTAATGGGCTCACTGTGATTAATGTTTTTAGCAGTAGACAGAGCATTTTGAGACAGGCAGGGCTGAGCTCTTTAATGCCTAAATACAAGTAAAAATGTTAGAATATTGCACATTTTTGTAATATATATTTTTGCTGGAACATTTTCCTTAATGCCACTGAAATATAGGAGCAGTATTGAAATTATATGTATATGCTATATGTAAATACAGTGCAAGTTCTGTTAGGTACTGACATGTGTTCTCTATTTCATAGCCAACTGCATGACTTCTGGCGCTTGGATTATTGGGAGGATGATCTGCGCCGGCGAAGGCGATTTGTTCGCAATGCTTTCGGATCCACTCATTCTGATGCCCTCCTCAAAGCTGCTGTGGAATATGGTCAGTACTAACTCACCCCCTTTTTAATAAAGGGGCTATTTTGGTGACTTCTATGTCCATATTAGAGTGCTGAGATTTGTCATTTTTTTTCTCTCACATCATGGTTTTAGGAAGCTGGAACAGGAATTCTTTCAGCCTCATTTCTTGTTGGGCCAGAGGAATTGCTCTTGGATGCTGTGAAACACTCACTCTTCCTAGTTCCCAAAGGCTTAGCAGTATTTCTTTCAGCAGTAGCAGAACGAGGTTTAGAGCAACGGCACAGCTGGGGGGGGTGATGGGTCATTGGCGGTGCCACCTTCAATTATACCTATTGGCTTGAAAAAGTGCCGCACGTATACATAAAGGCCACCCCCCTATGCTGTGGTACCCCTTATTAGCACTTCCACTGCCTTTTAAGCATTCCCAGACTCCGTTAGCCCTAGGATTCAGACTGGGATAAGGAATCAAACCTGACTCTCCTGCTTGGCAGAGTATGACTCTTAGGCCAGTGAGATGATATAGCATAACACTTCCATATAAGACCTCTTTTCAATGAGGTTTATAATTTGTCTGTAAAAATCTTGAAAGCATTAATTTGGCATACATAATCTAAACCAGGAGTAATGTTTATCTGCAAATTGTGAAATACATCAATAAAGCCTTGTTTAGACAAAGCTGCTTAGCAGTTGTGCTCAGTGCTTTTGGGCAGTCATGAGCCAAGCACTTTATCGCGGGTTTCTCAATCTTTTCTTTCTGAGGCCCACTCGACATGCTATAACTCCATGGCCCACCTCTGCCAAAACACTGGTTATCTGCATGTAAAAGACAGGGCTGTTGTTAGGGGGTAGCAAGCAGGGCAGTGGACTGGGGCTCCATGCTACGGGGCCCCCCACAAAGTTCCGCTGCTCAGGCTTCAGCTTCAACTCCAGGTGGGGCTTCGTTCGGATTTCTACCCTGCTGGCCCTGCTCTGTTGAACAGAGGAACTTCACAGCTAATCTCCAAACACCTGGAGGGGTAATAGGTAATTATTGGGACATGCTTACAAGACTCGCCTGTGACACCAGAGAGTTAGTTTCAGGGGTTTATAAGAACATAAGAATGGCCAATGATTCATCTAGCCCAGTATCTTCTGACAGATGCTTAGAGGGAATGAACAGAACAAGGCAATTATTGAGTGATCCATCCCCTGTCATCCAGTCCCAGCTTCTGGCAGTTAGAGCTTTAGGGACACCTGGAGCCTGGGGTTGTGCCTCTGGATAGCAGAATGAACCTTAAATAGTGCAAGAATCTAGAAGGAGAAACATTTTTCAGACCTAGGTCTTGTGCAGTTCTGTAGACATCCACAAAGGCATTTTTTTCAGGATAGGTTTCTATCCACCTTTTTAATTTATATTTCTAATTGAAAACAAAGTGGTCCCACTATTAATTTCCACTATATTTGGGTGTAAGTTTAAAAGCCACATACTGAAAATTGATGCAAGGAAAATCATTTTATGCAAGTATGAGCTAAATCATGCAGCCCATTTGTAGCCAGAGCTCTCAGTGAAGTCACTGAAAGTTTTGACTCTTAGATATAATTCATGCTGTGTAGTTAATCTGTGGAACTCATCACTTCAGGATATTATTGAGGCAAATAACTCGTAGTAAGCTTCAGAAAAGATTAGACATTTAAATGAATATCAGCATGTAAAATTATACTAGCTCAGGGGTGGGCAAACTGTCGCCCGGGGCTGCATCCGGCCCTGCAGATGTTTTAATCCGGCCCTTGAGTTCCCACCAGGGAGTGGGGTTGGGGGCTTTCCCCACTCCGTGTGTGCCGTGGCTCCCAGAAGTAGCGGCATGTTCCCCCTCCGGCTCCTATGCCAGGGGACTCTGCATGCTTACCCCACCCCAAATGCCACCCCTGAGCTCCCATTTGCCAGGAACCGTGGCCAATGGGAGCTGCAGGGGCAGCACCTGCAGACGGGGTAGCGTGCATAGGAGCCAGAGGGGGGACATGCTGCTGCTGCTTCCGGGAGCTGCTTGAGGTAAGTGCCATCCAGAGCCTGCGCCCTAACCCTCTGCCCCAGCCCTGATCCCTGTACTGCCCTCCGAACCCCTTGGTCCCAGCTAGGAGTACCCTCCTGCACCACCAACCCCTCATCCCCAGAGCCGGCACCCCCAGCCAGAGCCCTCACCTCCCCCGCCCCCCGCACCCTGAAGTCCTCATTTCTGGCCCCATCCCAGAGCCCGCAACCCCAGCCAGAGCCCTCACCCCCTCCTGCACCCCAACCCCCAATTTCGTGAGCATTCATGACCCCGCCATACAACTTCCATACCCAGATGTAGCCCTCGGGCCAAAAAGTTTGCCCACCCCTGTAGTAGCTAGTATATTATTTATTAAAATATAAAGGCTGTCAATTGTAATGCTTCAGGGCATAAGCTGATCAGTAGCTGGGGTCAAGAACTAATTTTCCCTTATGGCATATAGTATTGCACTTTTGACACAGTGGTGTATTTATTTTCCCCCACCTTCCTTTGAGGCATCCAGTATAGAGCCACTGTCCAAGGCAGATGTCAAATCTTTAGTTTGAACTGCTGTAACAATTATGTTCCTTTTCAGAAATATTAATTTTAGCCCTAGTCTCTATTCTACTTTAATACAGAATTTCAATTTCTAGGAGGCTGTTAATATTTAAATATGTAAAAATTCTGATTTTAAACCAGCCTGAAAGCAAGAAGGAAACTGGTTTACAATCCCTAACATTGGCCTCTTAAGGCCTGATTCAGCACCATTTTTTAAGTTAATGGAAGTTTTGCCATTTACTCCAGTGGACTTTATTTCATGCCCTTATAATGCAAACGATGTCCTCTTATTTCCTCCTCCACACCACAACTTAATGTGCCACTTCCGTTACATTTTAGCATTCAAAAGGGAACCCCATATAGTTATACACATTTACCTTTAACATGCAGGTAAATAAAGCTGAAGTATTGCTGGGGCAGTGCAAGTCAAACTCTCATTGGTTGTGTTTCAAATTGCAGTAGACGGAAGTTATCTTGTTGGCTGTAAATGTATCTAATATGCAGCTTTCCCATAAATAAATAAGTATGGTGTGGCATTCTGGAGGAATTTTAAACAGCCTGCATTGAAGTTAAAACCCATAGATTCCACCTTGATGTACTTACTTTTCAGAGGCTTGGGCATATGGATTTTAATATTGAAACTTTTAGTTGACCTTTCTCTGTGAGAAAACATCCTTAACACTGATGTTATTTTTATGCCTCTTGGTGATACTAATGAGTTGAATAATTTATGAGGTTGTCATGTGAAAAGGATTTGGTGCAGTTTGATGTACTTTCAGCCTCTGGTGTTGGAATGTGATTAATAAAGAGCTGGAGGCATAGAATTTTTTTCCATGGTATTTTACTTCCATTGTATTTTTTTATTCATTTTGTTTTGATAATTTTATGTAGGAATAGTTTAATAGTAAAATGCTGTTAATGTAAAAAATGCAATATAATGTCACTATACACAAGAATTTGAAAGCAGTTTTTTTAAATCATAATATGCAGTTTCCAACTAACATGTTATTCCCTGACCTCAAATATTTTATCTGTGGGAAATGAACTATTGATAAAAAACTGAGTTGTTGTTTTTTTAAATGTTACTTCAATAGCAACCTTAAATCTAGACTGATAACTAGTACAGTAAATGCTATTTTGGGTATGAGTATACTGGAAAACATCTTATAAGTTTTTTGTTATCTACATAGACTGTCAGTTATCAGACAGGGTTTTGTACATAAATATTTCAGTGGAGGAATGTTTAGTCAAAGCCTAAGTCAGCAAGCTCCTCTGTGTCTACGATCAAAGGCATCAACTTAAATAGGTCTGATCAGGCATTGCAAAAGAGAGCAGGCAGCTTCAGCCGAGCAAAAAAACACAGAGCAAAGATGACAAAATTAATCAGTCATTTCTTTGGCAATAAATAATAAGATATGCTGAGGATTGCAGATGAGAGTCTCTGTGTTCCTTGGAGATGTGCCTGCTTAACACCTGATTTATCTGAGCTTGTGTAGCCATTAAGATATGACCTTGATGAATAAAAGACTGCTCTACAACTAATCTAGAATTAAATCAGTGTTGCTGGTGGATGCTTGGATACTGTAATAATATGACGCTTGCAGTCATAAAGGAATAGAAAAGTCTTGGGAATGGCAAATATGTCTGTGGTCTGTACACCTGTTTCAGAGAAGCAATATCAGAATGTTTGTTTCCTCCTTAAAGAACTAAAAGGGGGGTTAAGGGAGTGTAAAGCTTATTCTGATAGTGAAGATGGCTACTTTCTATAGGAAATATCTATTTTTTTAATGTTCATCCATCTATCTAGGTATACTATGATTGCATTCTAAGAAGTCTTCTATAAGTGTTATCAATATAGCCTAGTATTTAACGATAGGCTCATTGTTGTTCGTTTATACATATTGAGGTTTCCATGTTTGGTACAAACTATTGTAAATGATTGAGGTTGCTAATAAATAAGTAAAAACACTTTCAATAAATTGAAGCAATGTAAAGTTTAAAACAAATCCCCATGGATGTATTTTAACTACCCTTTATGTAGTGCTCTGTTTCACAGTAATGCCTGCAAGTGTAGAGTGATGAACTGGATGATCTATTAGGTCTCTTCCATCTCTAACTCTTGTGAATACTATACACGAAGTCAAAACTGTTTGTAGGCTGTTAAAATAATTTGCACATCTGAGTGTAAAATTAGAAAGTTTTTAACAAGTATCTTTTGTAAATATACCAATATCCTATACACTATGCCAAGTTGCGTGTTTCGTTCTTTTCTCACTATGATAGGTATGGTAAAATACAGTTTCACGTCTCATTTTTCTGAAGATTGCAGAGGGAATGCAGTCCTCTTACCCCAGTGTACTTAAGCATAGAAGAATAAGCCATATAATGGAGCATGTTTGAATTAACAATAGCTGGCAATATTGAGTGAAGTTTTGGTTTTACACTTGAAAGGGGTTTTTTGGTTTAAATTGAAACTGTAATGGAGTTGCACTGGTAGAACTACTGAGTCTTACTAATAAATAAAAAAAGAAATGCACAAGAGAGAATAGAATCCATCTCCTTTCCTTATACTGTTTTGGGCTCTGCAGTGCTAACATGAGTAAAAAGCAGTAAACTCTAAGTTCTGTCATTTAGTGTGCAGATATGATGGAATATGTAAGCATATGTGTGGTAAGAAGTTGCCCTTTTGATATGGTTAATTTAATAGCTTACAAACAGTGCAGGATTAGATGAGCCACTACAGTACTCAGCTAGGACTGTGAAACAGAGTACTGTCCCAAAGGACATTTAAAGAGCAGAATAGGGAACTTATTCAAGCTCTTGGGGCTGCTTCCCCAAAAGCTTAACTTCCACAAACAGTTGTGGTGTTGTGCATTACAAAATTCATAGACCAGGTCCAGCAAAGACCATACTCGCAACCTGCACTAGAGAAAGTAAAGATGAATAGATCGGTGCCCAAGTATCTGAACATTTGTATAAAATGTATTGAACCACTGTTACTGCCTGTGCTCAGGAAAACTTGACCAATTAAGTTGATTATAGTGGTCACAATGATGGGCCATGAATCCCAAGAATGAAAAACCTGCCAATTATATGTCCAACCTTTGAAGTACAACTACGGTTGTATTTTAAATGAGCAATATGGCAACAGCTTTCAACCCTGTGTGACAAAAGTGAGGCCCCTAATTCATATTTAGGCAGCTAAATAAAAGTGACCTGATTTCAAGAGTTATTCTAGCTGAAGGAGGCTACTACACCTGGCTCTTTCTGGGACCTGTCAGCAATGCTCAAAGTTTCAGTGAGGGCTGTGTGTGTTCAACACTTGAAAATCAGTTTGCTTTCATTTCTTCAGGAGCCCCACTGTTAAAACAAATGTCTGGACTTTTGAGTCCATGTCTAATCATGACTATCTGAGAGCTGTTTTTTTCCCCCCTAGTTTCTGGGCACTCCACATTTGAGGTTCCACACTCTTGCATGTTGGCTTGTCAGAGTAACTAAATGTTATTTTAATTGTCTTCCCTTACCCAAAAGTGTCAAGATTTTCAGCTCTAGTTTTTGCTCTGCTGTAAGGTTGTAAAAATGTTTCTTGTTGGTAAAATACCACCACTATTCAGAGCAACTTCTAGTCTGCCTATGGAAAGCTGCTATGTAAATTGTCCATCCCTATAACTTTTTATCTCAGCTACTCAAGAAAAATTGTAACCTGAGGCTTCCTCTCGTGTCACTCCTAGCAATCATTACACTTTCTTCAAGCCCTTTGCTGATTGCAGTAAGTCTCTTGAAAGCACATTTTAGCAATGAGCATCCTTCAGTTTCACATCTTCACTTAGTGCTCCAGGTCTGGTACCTTATTACCTGCCTTCAGTATCTCTTCAGATAACAGATGTTTCTTCCTCTTGTCTCTGAGAATAGTCCACAGAGGTTGCCCCATGACAGTCTAAATCCAAAAAGTATCTTAGAGAAAGCAAATTTATTAGGTAAATTGGACATTATCAAAAGCAAATTTAAAGGTATGTGATATAGAATCATCTCTAGCTAAAGGTCTCAGTAACAGCCTCACAAGATAGGTAAAATCTAGTTACAGTTACGTTCAGCAAACATATACTTACAATGAGAGTGATCTATTGCCAGTAGTAAAGATGTGACAGACTAAGTTATGACTTTAGTTATAGCTGTGAAACTCCGTTTTCTTCCAGAATTATACCCATGCAACCCAACTTGACTGTCAGATCCCTGATCAAGTTTGCAGGCATTGGGGGGGAAAAATATTTTTACTTGTAAACTGAGCAGATTTGTAATGGAGTCAGATCTCCAAAACCCCATTTTAGAATCAATTTTCAGGGTAAGACAGCACATTAATAATACATTTCAAACTTTGAAATATATGTAATATTTTAGTAAACATGAATTAAAGAAATATGAAATATGAGGCTGACACAACTTATGGTAATTTAGCTTTATATTTAATACTAATTCATTTGTTTTTATTATCAAGCCTTTTCTTTTATGTTAGTACTTTTCATGGACTGAAAACAAAACAAAAAAAAGAAGCAATTGACTGAGGTTAAGAATGTAATCTTCAGAAGAAAAATACCTTAAAGAACACAATCCAGATATCTTTAAAGCTTTGTTGTGAGCAATTTTTTAAGTATATTGTACACAATACATTTTCATATAATCAAGGTCCTTCTAAAACACCTCTGATGTCATTCTGTTCATGGATAATCAGATTTTTCTTATAATTCATACTTGTCTTTCGCCTAAACGCTCAAGCAACAGAAATGTTTTAGGTATCCACTTTTCAAAATAGGTTAGTGCTTGATCTGAAAAAAAAATAGTAACACACACAATACAAAAAATGTTGGCCACTAGAAATACACAACCCATTGCCATGGCCCAAGAGCCTTCCAATCCCAATTGAATTATTTAAGAAACATTACACATATACATGTATAAAAGAAAGGAAAGAAACAAAAAGCTAATGACTACAAAGAAAATCTGTAGTGCAATGCATGCTTAGTTTTAACCTATATACAAGTACAAGATGACAATTACAAGCAGTTTTAAGGAGTAGCATCTGCTTTATGGGTAGATATTATGTAGATACTAATCTAGATATTACAATGAAGAATACTTTAAAATATGTATGTGGTAGTAGTAGTACTAATGCATTAAAGGTTTCCAGATGTTATCAAATAAGTCCTCTCTGTTCTTCAATCTAAATGTGATCATTACAGAGGAAGCCATGTGAGACAGGCATGTAAGCCATTCCGCTTCAGTTGGAGCAGCATTGTCTTTCCATTTTCTCAGTCTGACTTTTTGCTGCCATTAGTCCAATTATCAACCAAGTCTTTTTTGTTTGCGGTCAGTTCCCCGATGTCAGATATCCCATTTAATATAAATAAAGCTATAGTGACCAAAATATTGGAATCAAGAATTTTGCTGATTCTCCCATATGTTCACCCAAAAAAATCATCATTATCCAACATCCCCTAAACATGTTAACTGCATTCTCCATCTAACTGTGCTATGCCCAACATCAATTCAACCATCTTAAGCCTAAATTGTATGTCTTGATTGAAGTGGCATATAAAAATGTGCATTATTTTGAAATACTGTGATTTGAGATTTGCATCTGCAGCCTTATATTATAGCCCAACAGTGCCATCCACTGCTTCTCCAAATAATCTTCCAATACATTTCTTCCCAATATAGTTTTAAGAAAGACACTATGTTGTAATTGAGATCCCATTAAAAATTATCTCATATACATGGATGCTTCATATATATAATTATTTTTAAGAAACCTAGATCCAATCATAGTCTAAAGTTTTCAAGAGGGATTATTAAACAGATTTGCAATGCAAGATCTTAGTTGTAACAATAATTAAATAAAAAATACACAGGATGTTGCCACAAATCTCTTCCTAGTGATTTCTAACTCCCAAAAACCTCTTAACTATATTCTCATTAATTAGATCTGCCATGATGATGACCTCCTTTGGAATGGTAACCTACCATAATATAATACAAAAAATATTCAAAATTATACTGATTTTTTTTCTCATTATAGAAGCTCCTGTACTCTGACTAGCTAAGGGGACCTGATTTGCAGAAGCACTCTAAGGTTACTTTACAATAACTGTAAAGTGTAAAAATCTACTTCCTGTATTTACCTAAGAAAATATTAGCTACTCGAAGCACGATAATTTTCATAGTCACTTTATGGTTAGGTCTCAGTATCCCTCTGCCAGGGATAACTTTAGCGTCTGATCATGGATTCAGTTGTATCCACAGAAATCACGAAGCCAAGGCTGTGAAACAGGCAAACTTACACTTCTCTTGGTCGAGTGTGGAGTGGAGACTTGGGGACAGGTTGGGGAGCAACCCTGCCCCGTACTCACCCCACAGTAGTGACTAATGTCCCATTGGACTGGACTCAGCTCCCCACTTTGGATGTATTGACCTTGGGGTGAAACATGAATAGTGCTGTGACCCCATAGACCAGGAGTGGGGAGCCAAGCCCAGACCTGTGGGACAAGATCCACCGATGCAGGGTAAGTGTGGGACAGGCTCCTCTCTCCTCAGTGGGCAAGGATTAGGTTTGCAGTGCCAGGATGGAGGATGCTGGTCAGTGCCCCATCAGCAGTTTAATATACTGCAACCCTTGAATCAGGAGGTTATATCTGCCCATTACTAAATGTCCAGCAAATATGCAAATTACTTTAATGATTTTTTCCAAGCTTTACCTAGCAGAATCTCTGTTATCCAAAGTCCAGGTCTTGTCAGATATCCAAAATGTACGTCAAAACTGAAAATCACTTTTGCAATATCTTGATTTTATGTTTCAAATGCCTTTTATGTTTCAAATGTTTCCTCTGACATCTTCTGAAATTGACACCTTTTGATACCTTCTGCCTTGACCTATCCCTTGGCTTCTATAATAGATGCCACTTCGTAGAATGCTCATCCTTTTTGCCAGCATATGATATGGCCACTTTTGCTTCTGACTTCCTTCAGCTGAATCAAGTCAACTCCAAAATGTGCAGAAGGGACAAAAAATTACCCAAAAGCAAATTCAGTGGGCTGTGAAACTTCTGAAAGGACCAAAACTACCAACAACAATAAACTGCCTCATAGTTCTTCTAGCTGCTGCTTTTCCTTTTCCTTTTCCTTCCTCATCCACCATGTATACACATATGCACAAACACACCCACAACACCTTCCATTCTTATCAATGTGGATAGCTTGAGTGCCAAAAAAAAAGAATAAGGCATTGTGATTTAAAATGTGTTTAAAATTGTATGGAGCGTATTCTTGTTCTTTGAATTCAGTTGTATTGCTGAGTAGCAAATATAGAAGTCATTAAGCCTGGGGAGAAGGTTCTGTGTGCAAAGCACTCCATAGAGATGCCTGGGAGAGTGTTCTGGAAGTGGGAGATTGACATCCTGAAAGCAACTCACAGCGGGCTCTGAGTAGCACTTCAGAGTCTGATTTCCAGTATGCCCTTCACACCTCCCATCTTTCTGCTTAAAAACACAGTTCGACAGTAGAATAAGAGCACCCCTACTCAGTTTTAACAATAATTTAAAGTATAAAGCAATTATATTTTTAAAATTCCTTTCCCCACCCCCATTTCTTCATTGCCCCTCCACTTTGTTGCAGGAGTCTCATTCACTCTAGTAATGTTTCAATTGCTCTTTAGGCAGGTTTTGTTTGGTGCTTGTTTGTTTCTTTGTGGTTTTACCTTTGCTGTTGCTTCAGATGGTGGATGAAAATTCTCCACCTAGAGAGGTTTTCCTGTAGAGAAGTGCTTTATGTGAATGGGTGCGTTAACAGGACACACAGGCTCGGCCTTGGCTGGATTGAGTGGGGGAAGATTAAGAAAGCACTATTTGGGCCCAAAGCATCCCCAAAGATTTTGATTTTAATAACAGAGAACAAAGCCCACCAAATACAGTTAGCATCAGATGGAGCTCGTGGGGTCTCAGGAATGTATTTCTAGCCTGCTGATATAGACAAAAAATGTAAGGTTACTAGCTCCATTCCCTGTTCTCTATACCATGCTCTTGATGCATACAGCATTTCAGAACAATTTAGCCCTTTTATGCCAGTTAAAGGGGACGGAGTATAAAAAGGGACCCTGAAAGCCCCGGATCTGAGTGAGAAAGAATTCCCCTGGCACAGGAACTGAGGAAGACTGCAGCAGGCTGTCCTCAGAGAACATCCTCACAAGCTCTGGTTTAGAGAAGATGAGCAGGGGAGAGAGGAGTATGTCATTGGTGGGGCTGCAGCACTCTCAGCTACCTATGATCAGGAGGGCATATAATAATGGCTTAAAAATTCCTTAGTTCCCCACTGCTCTTGGCTGTGAGTTTTGCATTTTACTTCTAAGAGGCACAGCATGGATGTCTACCCAGTGGTCTCAGTTTACAAGTCCTAATACCCATTTACATTGCTCCAATAGCATAAAAAAACATAAAATGTGGACTGCAACAGTCTCTGGGAAATATCTCCTGCATAATGAGATTTCTCAGCTGACAAAAAGCGAACAGAACAGCTCTGCACAGAATGAAGAAATGGAGGAACTGTATATCAGGGCTAATATCTTTATTTTCAACAAAGTAAGAAATGGCTTGGGGGGGGGGTTGGTTGTTGCTCCCCCCCCTCCCCCCCAATATTTCCACTCTGTTACTTCAAAACCAATACCAGTTAAAATTATATTTATAGGATACTAAAACTAGTAGGATTTGAACAGAAACCTAGAAATACACCTCTGTCCTGATATAACGCTGTCCTCGGGAGCCAAAAAATCTTACCACGTTATAGGTGAAACCACGTTATATCAAACTTGCTTTGATCCACCGGAGTGCGCAGCCCCGCCCCCCGGAGCACTGCTTTACCGCGTTATATCCAAATTCATGTTATATCGGGTCGCGTTATATCGGGGTAGAGGTGTACATAGGAAATACCATCTTGCTGTTTGGAACACATGCTCACATATATGCCCATTGGGCATTGCATAACTACACAAGTGCGTGAGTTTCAGGATCTGCACTTTACTTCATGTACCACTTGTATTATGGTATTACATTTGGTTCACAAAAAGCCAGCAGTGTTGTGGGACAAATCGGATGCTCATGTGTTTCCGCAAAGTGCTTTTCTTCAGCTGAGGTTATACACTTATGGTATTCAGAAGCATCCAGGGGTTATCAATGTTCTGTACTTACTAAAAGGAATATCCTATTTCTAAGGAAACATTCTGAAACACACACTTTATTACAGAGATCTATCAGCCAACATGTCATGCATATTTCAAAACACATAATATAATATTTATTTGTAATATGATGCACATTATATTAAGACTTGACTTTTTCTGCAGCAGGTCTTCTCTATCCTTATATACCTAGGGATTCCCTTACCTATTATTTATATGGGGCCCTGGATTTCATTTATAATAGTCATTCTTTTCTAGCTAGAAAACTGTGTTCAACTCTTGAAGAGTTTTTCATTGGTTTTCCTTTTGCCACCCAAGAAAGCACTCAATCCCTCTCTTCAAATAGCTGAGCATGCTGTCTCAACAGCATCTCACTTCCAGTCAGCCTGGAAAGTGGTCCTGCCAACTCCTGTGAATATCAGGACCGGCTCTAGGCACCAGCAAAGCAAGCACTGGCTTGGGGCGGCACATTTCTGGGGGCAGCATTCCGGTTGTCGGCCAGGCTGGGCTGCGTGTCGCACAGCAGTAGGGTAGGCAGGGCCAGCAGGCCAGCCAGCAGCCACAGCGTGGCCAGCGAGAGCAACGCAGAGGCACGGAGGCGCACGGTTCGGGAGCGCGGCAGCAAGCGCACAATGGCCAGGTAGTGCTCGAAGCTGAGGCAGAAGGCGGAGGCAAACATGTTGAGCAGCACCAGGTAGCTGCTGAGCTTGCACAGCGCTGAGCCGAAGGGCCAGTGGAAGTGCAGCATCATGTAGGCGGCCCACAGCGGCAGTGTCACCACGAAGGCCAGGTCGGCCAGCGCAAGGTTGCCGATATAGGTATCGGCGGAGCGGCGCTTGGCCCGCGGGCCCTGCCACACGTTGAAGATCACCAGCCCGTTGCCCGAGAGCCCCAGCATGAAGACCAGCATGTAGAGCATGGGCAGCAGCGAGAAGGACACTTCCCAGTCTGCCAGCCACTCGCACTGCATGCTGGCCCGCTCTTGTTCGCCTCTCCGTAGTAATAGTAGGGCTCGCTGCCCAGAAGATCCGCAGCCGTGTCCTCCATGGCCACGCACTGCGCCCTGCCTCCACCGCCCGTCGTCTATAAAGGGGGCTTCCGCCATTGTCCCCTGCCCCTGTGGAGCGCCCGGAGACCCACCCCTGGCTGCCACTCTGCCAGCCCAGGCTGTCCTGGGCCAGGGTCCTGCCCTCCGCCGCAGGCACACCCCGGTCCAGAATTCCAGCCCCTGACCCAGGCTCATCACTTCTCCCCGCCCTTCCAGAGTACCCCTACCCCTACCCCCTGCCTCCCAGCACAGAGCGAAGCTTGAAGAGAAACAGAAAGGGAACAAGGGGGGGCTCCAGTTTGCTTGGGTTGGGGGGTGAGTGGAATCGCTCCAGACCCCACACCAGGGGAGCCAAAACAAAAAACAAAACAAATAAAATAAAACAAAACATTGTAAAGTGCAAATGTGTGTAAAACCCCCCAAAAAAGGTGGTGGGGAGCAGGCGGCCAAAAATTGTTTTGCTTGGGGCAGCAAAAAACCTAGAGCCGGCCCTGGTGAATATAATGGGAATAATGAGATTTTTCAGGCTGTTTCACAATAAGATGAAAAGTTTTAATCTTTCTTGTGATTTCTGGAAAGCAAAACTAGAAAACCAGAGAGAGAATGTCACAAACAATGCTCTATAGTTTAGGAGACGGCACCGTAAATCAAACCCCTAATCCCAATTCTGACTGCTACTAATATTTCTGTGCTGTTCAGATTTTTGTGGTTAACAATCTTTGTTATGAGCCCAGGATTCAAACCTTGTAAGGTAACTACCATTCACCAATTTCACAGGTGACTGTGAAACCAAGACTGTGCAAATGGTCACTTCAGGCAGAGCTGGGAATAGAACCCAGGGCTATAATACAACTGAGCCAGATCTTGTACGCTTGCCACACATCATTTCAAAGAACATGTCAAATTAGGTGATTTTATAATTCACACTAACACTGTGTGACCCATTAGCAGCTAGACCACACAGAGAGGGTTATGGCTCTGCTGCTGTTTCCGTGCTAAGAGATCTGGATTTAAATCCTGGTCCCAATGAAGTCAATAGCAAAACACCTATTGAGTGCAGTGAAGTAAGATTTCAACCCTGGTCCTTTAGTTCAACTGCTAGAAGCTCATGCCTTTACAGAGATCCTGGGTTCAGTCCCAGACAGGGACACTGTTATATTTGTCCATGCTCTCTGTAACTACTAGAAAACTGCTTTCAGAGCCAGGAATAGAAACCAAGAATCCTGATGTCCAGCATTCTTCTGTCGTCTCACAAAAGCACTGGATCTGTGTGTGCATCCCTGTATGTGCTGGCCGATGCAGAGGATAAGAACAGGCTTTCTCCCAGAAGCTACTGCTGTACAGGAAGTGGAAATGATCTGTACTGTGGATAATGAAGGTTGTGGAGTCAAACCTTGATGACCTATGTGAGAGTGAACATACAATTTGCATCTATGTATAAAAGTTAGTGCAAGGACCCTGGAATTATTGTTGGAATGATTTTATATTGCAAAACATTGTATTTAAAATGGATGTTGAGCTGTTTGCTTTACTATTCTAATTTTATTATTTGCCTTTGATTAATGGATACACTTTAAGAATAAGTGTAGCTGACTAAGACAGATTTTGCATACGCCCAAAGAGCAGAGACCCTGCTTGTGTAAGTTCCCAAAAGGTCAGAACTCACTTGGACAAACTTATCTTTCCAGAAAGCAAACCTCGTTCTTGAAGGTGCAACATTTGCAATTATTGGATGCCACTAGGCATTGCTGGTAAGCTAGAGCACCTTTCACTTGTAGATCACCAATTTGAATCCTACCCACAGTAGAGATTAAAAGTTGTTCCCATCTCATGGATCTTTGCTAGTATCTATATGAGATGAGTTTGGTGAGTTCCAGTTCCTACTCTCACATCATAATGTCACTACCATTTTTTGCAGTGCATTATAAATTCTTTGGGTCCCTTACTCTGTGCTGCACAATGGGGCCCTGATCTTGATGGGATCTCATAGAGACATCTCCTGTAGTAAAGGTGAAAATTGCCATACTATACATTTGTCAGAGCTGTCAACACTGTAATTGTCACACATGCACTGGGGACATGCAAAAACCATGGAAGACAGTGGAAAAATAGTTTAATCTTTTTTTATCATTATTTTGGGGCAATCTCATTTTTGGGGGGCACTCAAGATTCTTGAACTTTGGGGATCGGCAGTACCGGAAAAGTGGGAGATTTCAGGACTGAAACCAAAACATGTTTCTCACAGGGCACTGCATAGCTAGGATGGCCAACTTTCTAATTTGTTAAAATTGGACACTGAGCTCCAGAACCTCTCCAACCCCATTCCGTCTCTTCCCCCGAGGCCCTTCCACCCATTCCTCTTACCCGCCCCCCCACTGTCATTTGCTGCCCTCATGGGGGTGAGTGGGGCACTGCATGGGAGGGAGAGCCACACTTCAGGGGTGGAGGTGATGGGCAGGATGGGACAGGGAGAGCCGTGCTCAGGGGATGGAGGGGTGATGGGGCAGGCATGGGTGTTGCCACTATCTCTCTCCTCCGGAGCCATTCCTGTGTGCTCTTCCAGGCTCCAGCAGTAGCTACTGTGCTTACTGCTCCCCCCCCCCCCCCCCGTGGTGGAGGCTGGTTACTGCAGGTAACCGGACTTTCAGTGTCCAGTCAGCAGTGCTGGACACTGCCAGGTACCCTTTTTGACCGGACTTTCCGGTCGAAAACCGGACACCTGGCAACCTTATGCTCAGCACTATCACTAAGTTATTTGTCTGTACTAAGTTTTGATATTTCTAAAGTGGGGGGTAGAAGTTATTTATATTCATTTTATATCTCCCAAGTTCAGCAACTTTTCCTTTTCATTTATAAGTTTTGTTAGCAGCAAGTCACATTAACTGCTGGCATAAATGGACACAACTCCAAGGTGGTGGCCCCTTACAACTCTGGTGACTTTGACCTGGTGTCCCTATGTTCTGAAGACAGATAAAAATACAGAATGCACATTTTTTCTGTAGAACATGTGGTGGTGTGCTTGTTTTAAATATTCCAAACTCAAAACTAAAGCCTATCAAGGCAAAATCCAAGCTTAATTGTAGAAGGATTTCACATCTACCATTTATCTTTAATCTTAAAAAAAACATTTTATCAAATTCTCTTTCAAAAGCATGGAATGCATTTTTCAATACTCACTTTAAGAGGATTATTATATTTACCTCTCATACTTATGTAGTACCACATTTAAATTCAATCACATTTTCTCTTAACTTTTTAGTTGTATTACATTTGATATATTTTGCTATTTATGAATACCCTCTTTGGTGGTCTTTCTTAAGAAATCTTTGCTTATGTATGAATAAGGAATAAATGAAATTCCTTTTTCAAAGCCAAATTGTGAAAATGCATTGCATGGCTTTGAAAATCAGTACACTCTATTAGCAGACCTGTCAATATAAAAAGTGCATTTCATTTCCACCTCTTGCTCTAATAACCTTTTCTATGTTACTTGCAGGCAGTTCACATAATCAGAGTATATTGTCAGCTTACTGGAGTTGGGGAAGCATGAAATGAAAATCGTGTTAATATTGATCCAATTCTCTTACTTGCAAGTGTCCTTGATGTCCTTTCCACTGAGCAATAACTGTTGGTGTTATGTAGTTATTTTCCTCTTAGTTATTACTGTAGTTTTTGTAAAATGGTTGCAAGCACAATTAGGGATATTGCTTCTATTGCTTGAAATTAATTTTCTTATGTGTAATATTTAATAATTTAAGACATAGAATTCTAAGTGATCCCTAAAATACCAGAAAAGTTTAATGCTATCTGTAATTTACTAGACTACAGTGTACACAAAGTGGTTTGATTTTAAGACAAAACCAAAACTGATTAGGGGAATGGAACAGTTTCAATATAAGGAGAGATTAATAAGACTGGGACTTTTCAGCTTGGAAAAGAGACGAGTAAGGTGGGATATGATAGAGATCTATAAAATCATGACTGGTGTGGAGAAAGTAAATAAGGAAGTGTTATTTACTCCTCCTCATAACACAAAAGCTAGGGGTCACCAAATGAAATGAATAGGCAGCAGAGGTGTAAAACAAACAAAAGGAAGTATTTCTTCACACAACGCACTGTCAACCTGTGGAACTCATTGCCAGAGGATGTGAAGCCCAAGACTATAACAGGGTTCAAAAAAGAACTAGATAAATTCATGGAGGTCCATCGATGGCTATTAGCCAGGATGGGCAAGGATGGTGTCCCTAGCATCTGTTTGCTAGAAAGCTGGGAATGAGCAACAGGGAATGGATCACTTGATGATTACCTGCTCTGTTCATCCCTTCTGGAGCACCTGGCATTGGCCACTCTCTGAAGACAGGATACTGGGCTAGATGGACCTCTGGTCTGACTCAGTATGGCCATTCTTATGTTATGTAAGACATATTAGTTTGTAACTGACATGAGTTACGTACAATATGGGCTTATTCTTCAGCCATACCATGTGAGGAAGTTCCAGTGACAAATTGCATTCTATACCCAATCCAAATATTGGATGATCTTGAAAGAAATCCAGGAAGTAGAATAAGGGGCTCAGCTCCGCTCTCTTATATTTGTGGAGCTGGAAAGCTTGTCTTCTCACCAACAGAAGTTGATCCAATAAAAGATATTACCTCAACCACCTTCTCTCTCTAATATCTTGGGAACATCACAGCTATAACAACATTGCATACAAATGTTATGACTTTCCTTATGATAATTTTTACAATAAATAATAATCTGCTACATGTGAGTGCCCAAGTCACTGATTTTGACCTTGGGCAAGTTGTTTAACCTCTGCGGCTCTGTTTTCCAAGAGTAACAATTACAATGGTGATATGTACTTACTAATGTAAAAGGTTTTGAGTTTGACAAAAAAAAGTGGTATATAAGAATAAAGTATTAATTTACAAACTACACAGTCACAAAGAGTATAGTATGTTACTGTTAGAGGGCAAGAGTAAAACATAAGCTATTAGCTATAAAAAAGCAGGACAAACTTTTTTTAGAGAAGCCTTCTGGTTTTGTATGTAGTGGTATCCTAAAACCAGTTGTTGTTGTTGTTTTGTTTTTTAACAATTTGATATTTTTTAAATTTATCTTTTTGTTAAGAGTGCAGTATTCACTATAAGTATATAATAATTTTTCATGTCCAGATAGTTTTTCTCCCTCATTTCTTCAGAGATTTTTAATCATTAAAATTTAATATAATTTAAGTTCCTGTGGCAATACTTAACTTCAGCCTATTAAGATACAGGCTTCTCTTGAGAATAGTCACCATTATGGTCTTCCCAGGAAATAGTTCTATGTCCGTCAGTGCTACGAAGTTTCAGAAACATAATATAATAACTCTAATGGGCAAATCCTAACCCTCTCTGCGGGTATGGAGGACCCTATTGAAGCACAAGTGATGATCTGCTGAGGAAAAAGAGGAGGGCAGCTTTTGTGAACATGTACAGGAGTGCACATCACACCCTTTACATGCAGTCAATCCAGGTCCCCAGGGGCTCCAGGCATATAAATGCACAGCAGGGTTTAATATGTATGGGAGATAGGGAGCATGGAGATTCGCCCGTCCTACTGGTCTTGGCGAGGGAGAGCAAATGGGCTATTAAATAACTATGCTCCACAGCCTGGACCCCACAATTATCCCCAATGCCTAGCTAATCTCTTGAATATGGTTACTGGGAGCAGGATTCTTAACTATGTAATAGATAAATCAGGAAAAAAATTCACTTATGCACTGACACTCTGAAGCTTTTCCTGTAGTATGCTCATGTATCTTGCAGAGCATGGCTTAACATAAAAATGGTAGATAACATTTTAATTGTCTGCTTTTGAAATAATCTTACATTTTACCTACCCAAGTCTTTCAAATTTATGAGATTTGTTATATTTTACTCATGATATCGTTTCATGGTTCATGTCATCACATATGACATAATCTCTTGAGAGGAACTAATTCCTTAGTTCCCTTGTTTAATTGGAAATTAAAAACCATCTTAGAGACTAAAAATGCAACAACAAAAAGTAGTGTTTTACAAAGCAGTACATGTCAGTGCACTTTGAGGAGGAAAACCACCCTTTTTTTTAGAAAGTTTCCCAGGGGAACTGAAGTTCACAAAAACTTTTCTTTACCTTCTATAAAAGAGAATTTTTAATTAAATGCAGCATTTTGCTGTAAAGTGGACAGACTACTTCTGTCAAAATGCTCTTTAGAAGCCACATAAAGCTGTAAAAGACAATATATGAAAAAACATTCTTAAATAAAAGAAGAGCACCATCCCATGAAGCTGACTTCCAGATGTTTGGAAACATTAGAATTTCCTGTCAGTACATTTAGGTAACATTAAAATGGGGTTAACTTTCCATTCTGCCAACCCTCTTCAAAGATGAAAGCGAGTTCTCTGCATAAATTGTCTTATCTGTAATTCACTGAAGTAAACTGTGGAATCAACTTTGTAAGAAGCAGTAGTTTCCTTTTGCTAGTACCGTACCTACCAAGCAAACTTCTTTTAAAATTAATATTTTCCCTTTATATTTAAAATAAAATGAGGTATGTTTAAAAATACTGTGTTTTAATAGATATTAAGCAGTGGGTGATATATATATATATATATATATCGTTCAGAATTTTTTCTTTTACATTTGTCCTGAACATTATAGTACTCCTTGTAATGAACCACAAATTATGTTCACGGTACATGTTTAAATCTTAATCAAGAATAGGGTTGCCAATTTTGGTTGGATGTATTCCGGGAGGTTTCATCACATGACATAATCCTTAATTAAAGATTAATCTTTAATTCCTGGAGACTCCAGGGCAATCCTGGAGGATTGGCAACCCGGTTCCAGAAAGACATTGTTTGTAGGGTTGGAACTCAGCAAGTTAACTTCATATGTAATATCTTCTGTGACCAGAAGAATCCAACTTGGAATTTACTAGTTTTATTGAAAATGGAGAAGGAAAATACAGATGTTACAACAATAAAAATCTCTGCAACCAAACAAAATAGATTATTTACTAAAGGAAGAAAGATATGAATTTTTACATTTCATTGTTTACAATTAATGTTTATAGAGGGTGTATCTATTTTGAGACATTCATGTCTTCCTAGAATTTTTTAGATGTTTATTTTGAGGGGATTCCCAAGTTGTTGATCCCCATTCTTTATTTAAAAAAAAAAAAAAAAAAAAAAACTTTCTCAACCTTACACAGATGAAGTTTGTAGTTTTGCAGCTTTTCAATAATATTAAAGTATGTATATTTTCGTGGGAGTTAGTACATATTCTTGATTTTTTTTTAAATGAGCTTTCTGCTTGTTTTTACGTATAGTGTAACTACTATAGGACGCCACCTTTTGTTGTTTTAACAGTGTGAATTTTATGCACTTATGAACAATGCCCAAGATAGTAATTGGGATGACAGAAATGGATTTTTGATTAAATAGCTGTCTGAAAAACTAATTTTGTAAATGAATTTTCGTTTTTCTTTGAGGGGTATGAGTCTTAAGACATCCACTTTATGCAAACATGAAACTGCAGTAACCTTATGTAAGGATTTAAATATAAGAATTTAGGCCAAAATTTTAAAGCTTGGGTGCCTAGAGATCGGTACCCAGGCTTCAATTCAGTAAAGCACTTAAGCGCATGCTTAACTTGAAGTACTTTAGTATTTCCATCTTTATTCAACAGAATATTTGGGCACATAAAGCCAATGAACTTAAGCATATTCTTAAAGATATGTCTAAGTGTTTTTCTGAATAGGGATGGGATTACTTAAGTGCTTCAAGTTAAACATAAGTTTAAATGCTCTGCTGAATCCAGAATCCTGTGGCTGGAATTTTCAAAGGAGCTTAAGGGCTTGTCTACATAGTGAGTTATTGCGCAGCAAGCCAGCATATGAAACTACAGCACAACAACTTGCTGTGCAATGATATCCTTTGTTGTACTCCAAAACTTTCACTGCTCTATAACAGTGTCTGTGCTGGTGCGCTGCACATTCACAGTCTGGTTTGTCGTGCAATAAAATGTAGACCTGGCCTAAAAAAGTACATCATCCAACTCTCACTAAACTTCAGTGAGAGTTGAGTACCTCATTTCCTTTGGCGTCATTGAAAATCGCAATGTAAACTGATATTTAGCCCCTTAATTAGCCCTCTGATTACCCAAGGTTTTGAGCACCCATAGCTTTGGTTGGCTTCAATTCTGGGCATCCACATTTTAAAAATTTTGCCATACTTTAAAACAGTTTGTTTTATTATTTTTTTTACTATCTATTTTCCAATGGTACCTCATTAAAAAGTAACTTTAATATAAAGCCTCTGCATTCTAGCTACCTAATTATTCAGATTATCTTTAGAACACACATTTCTTGTCTCCTGAGAACTGTCTTATAATGAGGGAATACTATAATTAGATTATTTACACAGGAGTTTTGTTGGGACTTGAAAATCTTATGATAAAAATATTTAGAATTCTTACTAAAATGCTGAGATATAATATATAAGGTATTCATTTATTCCTCACTCTTTTTATATCGTTGCAAACAGTATGAAACATAGTTTCATGCCAAGTAATTTTTTATTCAGTTTGTTGCCTGTTTTTAAAGACAAGCTGTTTTCCTTCTTACTCCTATTTTGAGAGGTTCTCTTATTTTTAAGGACTTTTGAAGTCATCCCAGGAATATAAAAATAGAACATCTGTGACAGATCTGTTTTAAACATATTTCACATTTCAGGATCCAAGGAGATCTGGTGGTCTGTGGTATTCGCTTGTTAATTTCTTGATGAATGGGTAGAAAGGCCAAGAAGTGCTCTCAAGACGGCAAGTCTTCTGAAGATAGATGATCTCAAATAAATTCTATTCCCAATCAGTTTTTGATTTGTTAGGTGTTAAACCATTTCTTTGTAAGGACAGTGTTTACAAGCCTTGTAATGAGACAGCCCTCCGAGACCTTACCTCTTCTTGCTGTAATTTTGATAAATGGAACTCTAATTCATAAAGGATATCGTGATTGAAGGGCAACTTTGGGTCTCATACACTTTCATTTAGATAAATGTTTGGTACAGTACAGCAAAACTAAGGTGCACTCAACAAAGTGATAAATTTAAAGAACAGACAACCCAAAGCAGCTTCTATCAAACCAAAGCAGCACAGTTTGCTATATTTCTTGTAGATAAATGTATGTTTAATATTGTAAAAAAAAATTGATTTTAGAAAGATTTATCTAAATTGCTGAGATCCAAATTTGCCAAACTAATTTAGTGCCTTCTACTACATTACATTTCTTATGTTGATGTATTGTAGTATTTCTGTAACAGGATAACTGCCGGCAGTGTGACAGGCAAGTTAAAATAGGCTAGATTTCAGCCTCCGCTTCTCAGGTTTGCCTTCAAGTTCTCATGGTACCAGCAGTACACTTTTGGTGGTTTATGAGACGATAATTTCACACATAAATAATTTTGGTGAACTGGAATTAATCTACAATTATACCCAACTGTTACATTTGGAGAATTTCGGTTATGATGAAAGTGAGAAGCTTTTATAACATAGACTAGAGCCAGGAAGAGTGCGGGGGAACAATCTGTGCACACTTCCTCCTGCCATGCTGTCAGTTCATCTCAGGCATGGTCTACAGCACTGTCACTACTCCAATACTAAGATGTTTCAAAGCAGAGACTACTTGTGGCAAGTGATGCTAAATTATGTGTTTTATGATAGGGTCAAATATACACAAAGTTCTAATTTAGCTGTTAACACTCAGTGCACTTGTGACCTAAACTAGATAGGCTACTGTATTACATTACTCCCCCTTTCCAAAGTCTGTCTCAAGTCATTTTTTGTGGACTTCTATTTTTAAAATTGTAGTACTTGGCTAGATATTTGAAGACTTTCACCTTTTGATCATTGGTTCAAATTTAAACCAGGTCAGCAGTAACAGCAAGTTGTTGCCATCTGGTAGATGTTAAGTGGCCTATGCAAAATGAGTTGATGGTCTTGCTCCAGTTGCTCAGGCGACATCATAAAAACTATCACTGCAGTTGATGCTAATTGAAACCCTTTTGTACAATCTCAACTGAAATGGCAGCAATTGAAAGAACATGGAAACTAGAGATACTGCTCTCTAATCTAGGGTGAGGCAATATGCTTTTGGTGCCTGAGCTGTATCTGTTCTGTGGGTGAACAGTGGACTTCAGTCTTCAAGGTTCTCATCCCATCACCTTACATCTACTTTAAAATAATACCAGTAATTATAGGGTGAAATCTTGATCCCACTAAAGTCAATAAGAATTCTGCCATGGGTGTAAAGATCCAGCCAAATAGGAAACAAATGTCTAAATTATACTACACCTAGGGAAGATTAGACTTGATTCTTAGTTCTGACAACCAAATTAGGAAATGATAAATTCTAGATTGATATACAGTACATTAATATTAATCACTCTGTTTTGGGTGCCGTAATCCTTAAATAGAAAACCCCAAAGAGGAGGTTCCATTTTCAGAGCTAAACACTCAAAAAGAAGCTAGTAACTCCCGTGTATCCATCAATAACAGTAGGTTCATTACTAAGATTAGTATCTAGGAGTCCAAGGTGGAGATGTATAAAGATAAGTGAGGATGTATATGATATATAACCCTTTTATTAATTTTCCTGTGAAAAAGTGGGGATAGTAACAGAAAGCATACTGGCATTGAGAACTGTTATGAGTCTGTTATCTCTGGGGGAAAAAAGACTTATGATTTGTCTCAAATTGTGAAAGAATTGTTTTGCTGACCTCACAATGTTATGTAAAGGGTACCAGAGTACAGCATGCTTTGTCTGGACTAGCCATCTCCAGTTCTTTCAAGTAAATTTTATTAATATCTCTATACTTGTTTTGAGAAGAGTTAATCACCTTTATAATTTTATCATTTAAACCCAAGTTAGCACACTTTTGAGCACTATATAAAATTACTGTGTCTCTCTCTGAAGTGTAAGATGCTCTGAAAAGCTGCCAATTTAAGTAGACAAAAATGGATGTAGACAGGGGAGAAGGGATAAAACACATGTGTAATTGGCATGTATCTTCTTGGTACCAAGATTTTTGCAGGGCTTTTTCGTTTTGTTTTTTAATTTAAGAAAATCATCCCCTTTCACCTTTCTTTTTTTGTCTCTCTCCTGAACACCTGAAATGGCCATGCTGAATTTATCCTCTTTGTCTCTCACTCCTCCATCCTGTCCCTCCTTTTCTTATGACTTAGTGAAATAATTACAGACAAATCAGAAGAAACCCTTGAAGCTCCAAATACCTAACAGCATCTCTTCACTCAGAGAGGAACTGGTCAGGCCTGTATTTGGGAGGTTACTGGGAGGCAGGACTCCAGAAGTGAAAGAACTCCTGCTACATGCACCCCCACTTGGGGAAGCTGAAGGAGAAATATAGAAGACAAACAAAATATGAATTATTGAAAAGAAGGAAAGAGTATTTAAAAAGCAAAACCTGTTTCAAAGTCACAGTTTATTCAAAAGACAGACTGAGGATGCACATTCCATAATCCTTGCTAAAAGTTTCATACAATTTATCTCCTTCAAATGTTCTACCTTTTTAAATAAGTACTTTTAAAAAACAATATTATTTTCTTTTTAATGTACAGGTCTTATGGTAGTACTATAGTTAATGTGTTGGTGTTTTTTACAAAAAATAAATACTCAACTAAGTTCACAATATTTTTAACTTGTATTTAGGCACCGAAGAAGATGTAGTAAAGTCAAAGAAAACTTTCCGAAGTCAGGCTGTGGTAAATCAGAATGCAGAAACCGAGCTCATGCTGGAAGGGGATGATGATGCTGTCAGTCTGCTCCAAGAGAAAGAGATTGACAACCTTGCAGGTAATTTTTTTTTTTATCACTAACATGGTATCAATAAATAGATGATGTAAAATTTTAACTTTTAACCTCTGTAACCAGTCCCCTGTGTTGACAGTTATGTAATGGACTTCTAATAGTGCCCACAGTTACATTGAGACCAGGTTACTGATATTCTGGGTCCAATAAATGTTCTATTACTGTGAGCTGAAGTAACTGATTAAGTTATAAGTCCTTCTACAATGGTCTTCTGCCAGCCCAGTGGGGGTTGTTGAACTGCTAAAAGATGAGAGTGGAAGACCACAACAGTTGAAATGAGGAGGGAAAATACTCTCAGAACTTGTTTTTTTAAGTCAGGAGATTGTTGAGTGTATTTCCATTTCTCCAGTTTTCACAGCCACGTCTATCACTAGATCAAGGGAAGTTAATGAGGGCTCTCTGCTCTGGCACTATCCTCTGCAGCCATTTCTCAGTGAAACCAGAGGGACTGTAGAGCGGCATATACTCTCTGTCACAGTAATAGGATGGGAAAGGGGAGAGGCTTCCTGGCTGCAAGCAAAGAATGAAAAGGGGTGAAGCTGCAACTAAAGAATGAACATTGTTGGTCAGAATGCAAGTTGGGAGTGAGTAGAACTCTTCGTATCAACACATTCCATTGGAGTGGTGGTGTGTAGTCAGGTCTTAGATTTACTCCTGGAATTGTGATCCGGTGAGTTCTTACATGTTCTGCGTTGAAGCACCATGTTACTTGTTGTGGAAGATGTATGAAATAATGACAATTTTGGAGTTAATACATTCTCCAGTGTGTTGTCTCATGTGGAATGAAAATATGAGAAATGTGCCTGGAATGAGGTATGGGTATTAAACAATTAATTTTACTATGGAAGATATATTTGTTAATTTGCACTATGACTGGGGAAATGGGGATTTTGTGATATATTGAAGGAGAAACTTGAAACATCACTGGGTTTAAGATTAAGTTCTCCTTACTCCAGTACTTCTTTCTGATGTCACAGGCAGTGGAAATTGGAAGTCAGAAATTAGATCATGCATGAATGACAAAAAATAATGAATGAAGTGAGTCTAGCAGTTTGAAATTAAATTATAAAAAAACACTCATGTTGGGACCAACTAATAAACAATATAATCATCAACAGTCAGTATGTCAACTCAATATTTATCTGTTTAGAAATGTCCATTTTTGTACCCATCACTGAACACCTTGCTGTCTCACCTTGGTAAAATAGTAATTTTAGGCAACTAATGTGATAGCTTAATCTAGATTCCTTTGGTAGGTTTCATTTAATAGCAGAGAGAGGTCGGAGGCATCTCTGTCAAGCTCCACCTTTGACATATACCCCAGATAAATACTTATATGCAATTGCTATGTTTTAAAGGCTACACTACGCAGCTATATTGAAATGTTGATTGAACCTGCATGGTAATCTGATAAAGCTGTTATGCATTTTGAAAGTCCCTATAATCCCTCTGCAAACTGTAGGCTCTTGTACATGCTTGACACTGTTCTGCTAGTCAAAACACTGAGATGCAAGCCATGCCTCATGGTCCTATCCTTCAAGAAACTGACACTTCAGAGGCAGGTTTCATGTCTCTGGTCTCAGAGATGCAGATGAGTATGACCGTTCTCCCTAGGAGTTTAGCTCTTTCCCTATATCAGCAGTTCTCAAACTGTGGGTTGGGACCCCAAAGTGAGTCACGACCCCATTTTAATGGGGTCGACAGGGCTGGCTTATACTTGCTGGGGCCAAAGCCCGTGCCACACTGCCCGGGGCCAAAGCCTCAGGGCTTCAGCCCTGGGTGAAATGATTCAGGTTACAGGCTCCCTGCCTGGGGCTGAAGCCCTGGGGCTTTGGCTTTGCCCCTCCTATTCCCAGGGAGGCGGGGTTCAGGCACGCTGAGGTTTCCATCTTCCCTTTTGGAGTCATGTAGTAATTTTTGTTGTCAGAATGGGGTCATAGTACAATGAAGTTTGAGAACCCCCCTGCCCTATATAATTCAAATCTGGATTATGGATATTGATAAAAATTAACATCTTAAACACTGCCAGGAAATCTGCCTTAGGAATGTCAGCGATTTGCCTGAATGCTTACAGGACACTTCCATAAGTAAATCTGAATGTCATAAACACAAGTCAGTGCCATCTTATAAAAAGTGGATCCCATCATCTTTGGCCTCTTGTAGAATATCAGATAGTGTCTCAGCTGCACCATCAAGGGACTTCAGAAGTATTACTACCTCCTGGTTAGTCTCCTTTCTGCAATTGTCACTTCTAGTAGGACAAATGCTGATGTACCATATAATATAGGGGAGGCTTTCTGACCATATGAAAGTAGTGGCAAGAAATGCGGCAGCAGTATACACATGTGCACACACCAACAAAAAAAACCTCCCATCATTTCATTTTTACCCTCAAACTAACCCAAATCCTTGAAACTAAGTCAAGGTTAGGAGGGGATGGGGAAGGGCAGTGGAGAGAAAATAAATGCAGGAGTTAATTGTCAGAAAACATCCTCCTGATGCTGTGTCAGCTCCACCAATCCCTAGAATTATTTAGTGCATGATTTTACACTAGATAAGAAAACTGTTTTCCAAAGATTGTTATGCTCACAGGGTGATTCCAAAACAGAAGTCCTAGCAACCTAAATAAAAAAAGACAACTGTTAACTATTTTTCTGCATGAGAAAAATTAGAACCCATAGCCCTGCCAAGAGCATACCCCACAGAAGCAAGACCAGCCATGTTTTCTATTATTGGAAAAAACCGAAGTGTAGTTCTCTTCCGTAAAAATTCTACACCTTGTCTATGCCTTTTCTACACCTGTCACTGAAATATACCAAGAGACACATCTACTTGCTTTAGTGACTTAGGGTATATCTACAGTGCAAGAAACCACCTATGGCTGGCCCAGGTGAGGTAACTTGGGCTGGCAGGGCTGTGGGGCCATAAAATTCCAGTGTAGACATTTGGGCTCAGGCTAGAGTCTGGGATCTGAGACCCCACAAGGGGGAGGGTCCTAGGGTTGCCAGATGTCCAGTTTTCAACCAGAACACCCAGTCGAAAAGGGACCCTGGCATCTCCGGTCAGCAGTGCTGACCGGGCTATTAAAGTCCAGTTGACTGCAGCAGGGCTGTCAGGCTCCCTTCCCGGTTCCGCATGGCTCCCAGGAAGCGGCCAGCATGTCCCTCCAGCTCAATGGCAGCCACAGGAGCTCTGTGTGCTGCCCACACCACGAGCACCAGCTCTGCAGCTTCCATTGGCCAGGAACCATGGCCAATGGGACCTGCGGAGGCAGCGCCTGCAGGTAGTGGCAGTGCGCAGAGCCCCCTGGTCATCCTTCACCTAGGAGTCAGAGAGACTTGTTGCAGCTTCCTGGGAGCTGCCTGAGGTAAGTGCCACCTGGAGCCCGAACCCCCTCCCATTCTCCAACCCAGACCTGAACCCCCTCCTGCACCCCAACCCCCTACCCCTTCTCGGAACCCCCTCCTGCACCCAAACTCCCTTCTGGAGCCTGCACCCCCTTCCCCTCCTGCACCACAACCCCTTGCCACAGCTCAGAGCTCCCTCCCACGCTCCAAACCCCTCGCCCCTCCCCCACACACAGCCCAGAGCCCCTCCTCCCCGGCCCCACCCCAGAGTCCGCACCTGCAGCCAGAGCCCTCACCCTCTCCCTAACCCTGTCCCAGTCCAGTGAAAATGAGCTGCGGAGGGAAGGGGATGGAGTGGGGCGGGGCAGGGGCGGAGCAAGGGTGTTTGGTTTTCTGCAATTAGAAAGTTGGCAAACCTAGACGGTCCCAGAGACAGGGGTCCAGCCTAAGACTGAACATTTACATTCAGGGCCAGCCACAAGTGTTTTATTGCAGGGTAGACATACTCTAAAGTAAGTTTACTACCTTTTATTCCTGTTAGCAGAGCAAACACAATTAAGAGTGGAGTAAATTATCTTTCTCTTCATATGTTCATATGTTATGAATAGAGCTGATTGGGAATTGTCCATACAAATGATTTTCTTATGGGGAAATGCAGTTTCTGCCAAATCTAAATGTTCTGGTTTGACACACATCAGAATATTTCATTTTTTGAAATAACCTGAAATGTTTTGTTTAAAATCAGTTCAACCAAATATTAAACTACATTTTCCTGTCAGTGCATTGCTTTATGGGAGTTGTAGTTTGGGCCCCCATTCTCTCCTGAGGGGTGTGCTCCCCAGAGAACTAAATCTCCCATAATGCAATTCAGATTTCCCTCTGATCAAGCTACACGGTGCATTGTGGGACCCATGACTCTGGATGCATTATGAGATATGTAGTCCAGCTAGGGCTCCTGGCCCACAAGGGAAAATGGGGACAGCAGACTTCCAAGCCACAACTGCCATGAGGTAATGCACCACTGTGGGAAAGTGTAGTTTAATACTTAACTGACTCAAAATGAAGCATTTAAAATCAGTTCAACAACCCAAAACATTCTGACATAAGGAATGTCAAAATGTTTTGTTTTGATCAAAAATGTCAAAATGAAATGTTTTGACTTTCCGAATTGGAATTTGTTGAATTTTTTTCTCTCCCAATTTGGGATGAAAACAAATACTGAAATATAGGAATTTCCCAGTGGATAGGAATTCTGAATTTCACTCAGCTCTTAACTATGCACAGAGTTGTACAAAGTTCCAAGTACAGGAACAAACCTTTATTATGAATATTATTTTATAGTAATATTTGAGACCTATCATGATGAGGACTAGGATTGCCAACATTGTATTTTAAAAATAAGGGGCTGATATCTTAGCACCCGTGGCTTACTCTTCCTCTCGATATCATCATCATCATCATCAGTAGTAGTAGTAATAATAATAATATAATATAATAAGTAGTACTCTCCTAAATTCTCCTGGGGTATTTCTTGCTGCTTTTTGCAGAACTCAGCCACTCCCAATCTTGTACAGAGATGAAAAAATAAGGGATGTCCATTTCAATAAGGGACTGTTGGCAACCCTAGGACTCAATTGTGCTTGGCACTGTACAAATACTGACAGACCCTTCCCTGAAGAGTTTAACTCTGTGACGCAGGCATTGAAGGCCATGGATTTGCACAAAGTCTCATTAAGGACCATATTGGGACTGTTGATCCTTTAGAACTGGTGGAGGAGTGAGAAATGAACTCAGCTTGACTTTCAGATCTCAGGTTCAGTTTTCAGGGTTTACCACTGAAAATAACATGTTTATTTGTAAACTGAACACATTTGATGAAACACAGTAAATATAGGACTCCACAATGCCATTTACTTCTATTTTTCAGAGAAGACCCACACTTAGGCCTGTCTATATTCAAAGCTGGACTGCTTTAACTTGGTCAGTTTAAAAAAAATGAGTTACTTAAATGGGTCCATAACCCTATGTGGACACTCTGAATTCAATTTAAACCTGGGTTATATTGATTTAGCTTGACTCACTAAAGAATTAAGTTAAACTAAATCAATATAAATCAAGTAAAAATAGAATTAAGAGTGCCCACACAGGCTTTTGGACACATTTAACTCAATCAGTTTAAAAAAACACATTTTATTAAAACAGTGCAACTCTAAATATAGAGAGACATCAGTTATTAGAAAACTTTTCACTCAGAAAATATAAATATTGTAATACCTTGATTTTCAAAGTTAAAACAAAACTGAAAAATGCTAAGGAAAGTTGAAACAGACTATGGGCCCAAACTTGCAAACACTCACATGGGTGGATCTTAAGTATCTTTCATTCCAGAGACTTTCCTTCATAGCTTTTCATCAACCATACTGCATAAATCATTGTAGAACAGGGGTCGGCAACTTTTGGCATGCGGCCCATTAGGGAAATCCGCTGGCGGGCCGGGACAGTTTGTTTACCTGCAGCGTCCGCGGATTCGGCCAATCGCAGCTCCCACTGGCCGTGGTTCGCCATTCCGGGCCAATGGGGGCTGCGGGAAGCGGTGCAGGCCAAGGGATGTGCTGGCCGCTGCTTCCCACAGCCCCCATTGGCCCGGAATGGCGATCCACGGCCAGTGGGAGCCGCGATTGGCCGAACCTGCGGACGCTGCAGGTAAACAAACCGTCCCGGCCCGCCAGCAGATTTCCCTGATGGGCCATGTGCCAAAGGTTGCCGATCCCTGTTGTAGAACATACTTCTATAATTTATACATGACATGTCGTATTTTTTAAATAATTGCATTCTGGAGCTTCTTAGTCATTAGATAAACCTAGTATTCCATATGTCACAATGAGGATAACTTAGATTGAATCTTCTTCAGAATATTTGTTTGGGTTTTAATTAATAGCAGTAATGTAGTGGATTTCATTGCTCACACAGAATTACTTCATTTTTGTGTGTGTGATGGATTCAAAGAAAATTTGTGTTTAGTCTCAAGATTTTCAATTGCAGGAGTATTTTAACAGGATGTTGTGGTGTGTTCAATTATCAAAACTTTTGTTTTTATTTTCTTAGTATTTACATATTAAATATTTTACCATTTTCTGTTTCAATTTTAGCTCCTTTCCTTCCCAGACCATTCACTTCAAGAGGCAAGTCACATGTTTGTGAGAACTAATGACTGAGATAGCCCAGTCTATTGTAGCAGTTTCTAATAATAAATTGTTAATCAATGGCATTGCAATCAAACCAATTGTAGTTAAGTGATAATCCCTAACTCTTCTGTATCCTTAGTAGATTTTTTCTTTTCCATTTTCTAATGTTGTAATTTCATTTAGGAGTTTAAATATGCAAATTTACTAATAATTTGTTCTACTCTAAGTAAATTATTTTTTTCATAATGAAAAATATATTGGTATGTTACTTCATGATAAGTTTATAATTCCAATGTGGAATATGTATTAACTGATCATTAGTATTGTCTTTACAACCTTTTTAAGCTAAAAGCTAAACTAGAAACTGAAGAACAGATTAAAATAAATTTCAAACCACTTGGATTACATGGGTTTAAAGTTTTAGGAATACATTCATACCTCTGCTGCATGTGTACAATTCCCATTGACTTCAATAAGAGCTGTGTGCAGAATTTGGCCTTAGTGAACCTTTGGAAAGATTCTGTGTCCCACGAATCCTCGAGTTAGAAGGGACTACAAGGGCCATCTAGTTTAACCCATTGCCAAGGTGCAGGATTTGTTGTGTCTAAATCATCCAAGACAGATAGCTATCCTGCCTCCTTTTGTAAACTTTCACTGAAGGAGATTGCACAACTTCCCTAGGCAGTATGTTCCATTGTCCTACTGTTCTTACAGTTAGTAAATTTTTCCTGAGATTTAATCTAAATCTGCTATACTGTAGGTTGAACCCAATGCCTCTTGTTCTGCCCTATATGGCAAAAGAGAACAACTTTTCTCCATTTTTTATGGCAGTCTTTCAAGTCTTTGAAGATTACCATCATATCCCCCCTCACTCTCTTCTTTTCCGAACTAAACATACCCACTTCCTTCAGCCTTTGCTCATATGGCTTGCATTCCATCCTTTTAATCATCTTGGTCTCTCGTCTCTAGATCCTTTCTAGTTTCTCTACATCCTTTCTATACATTGGTGACCAAAATTGTACACAGTACTCCAGCTGAGGCCTAACTAGCGCTGAGTAGAGAGATACTATCACCTCCTATGACTTGCATGATATGCCTCTGTTAAACTAATGCAATTTTAGGTTGCCTTTTTTTTTTTTTTTTTTTTTTTTTTTTTGCAACAGCATCACATTGCTGACTCATGTTGAAGTTGTGATCCACCACAACTCCAAGATCCTTCTCAGCAGTGCTGCTGCCAAGCTAGTTTTGCCACTTTATGTATTTGTGGATTTCATTTTTCTTTCCTAAGTGTAGCACCTTACTTTTGTCTTTGCTGAATTGCATTGTGTTGTCTATAGCCCAGTTCTCAAATTTATCAAGATACCTCTGAATTCTAGCTCTATCCTGCAAAGTACTGGCAAACATCCTCCAGCTTTGTGACCTAAATTGTCCAGCTGATTTGAATTTATTCAAATTGGTCAGAAGATCTTTGATGTGTTCTTTACTTATCAGGATCTGCATTCTTTCATCATAGAATATCAGGGTTGGAAGGGACCTCAGGAGGTCATCTGGTCCAACCCCCTGCTCAAAGCAGAGCCAATCCCCAACTAAATCCCCAAGTGGCCCCCTCAAGGATTGAACTTTCAACCCTGGGTTTAGCAGGGCAATGCTCAAACCACTGACCTATCTTTCCTCTGCATCAGACTAGCTTGATGTTCAGCTTTAATATTACATCTTTTAAGAACTGCCAGCTCTTGTCAACTCCTTTTCTTCCTAATTGGTCTTTCCATAGGACCTTGCCTACTATTTCTCCAAGTCGGTTAAAATCTACCTTTCTGAAGTCCAGCATCCTTGTTTTGCTGTTCTCATGTCCTCCTTTCCAAAGGATCTTGAATTCTATCATGATCACTTCCTCCCAAGTTCCCAACCACCTTCACATTCGCAACTAATTCATCCCTGTTGGTCAAAACCTGATCCAAAATGGATGACCTCTTAGTTGTTTCTTCAAGTTGTCTCCTACATACATGCTAAGAATTTGCATGCCATATTATGTTTTGCTGTGCTAATCTTCCAACAGATATCATGGCAGTTAAAATCCCCCATTAATACTAGCTCATGTGTGTTAGCTAATCTTATTACCTGCTTGTAACACTTCCTCTTCCTGATCTGATGGTCTGTAATAGACCCCCACCATAACATCGCTACTGTTCTTTTCCTTTGTCATCCTCACACAGAGATTCTCAATATGTCTGTCCCTCACATTCTCTTGGACCTCAGAGCAAGTGTCTACATTCTTGATGTACAGTGCAACACTTCTCTCTTTGTTCCCCATACCTATCCTTTCAGAACAAGCTATACCCCTCAATGCTGGTACTCTAGTCATGGGAGTTGTCCCATGACGTGCATACATTTCATCTGCACCGTAATGTGGCATTTGTAAGCTTTCAGAACTAACAGTTAGAACTAGACAGACAAAGTAGTTCAGGCAATATTTTTGACCAGTCTCTAAATAGTGAGTAATATCTGGACATGAATGAGAGAAAGGAAATAAAGATGGGAGTAGATGAGGCTCCAAGAATATTTGCAGAGGAAAAGTCAGCTGGGATGGGCCAGCCACAAGTTTTTATTCGCTGTGTAGACAAACCCATAGTGGATGCATTGACTTCCTGCCCTGGGCTATGAAAAATAAGTTGGATTATGGGAATTGGACAGCTTGTAGTATTATTAATGTGATACAGGGTCTTTCATTTCCAGATCATCTGTTCAAATCCAGACAAGATAGATAGCAAGCAAAAGTTACCGACATCTATTTAGTGGCCTATGTAAAATTACTTGTTTGTCTCGTTTCAGTCACAATCACAGAAATCATTACAATTTTGAGCAATTTCCAATTAAAATTGTTTTTGTTGAGAGCAAATTGGAACAGTTCCAAAAGTTCTAGTATGTTAAAACTATGTAACGTTATCTAAAATAAACAAGTAAATCATTTAGCCCGTAAGGGATATTTTCTATCCTCCATTTACATTTCTGACAATATTTTAGGAGCCTTACATAGGACCAGATTCTGTTGTAAAAACTGTCTTGCTTCCACACTCTGGGTACAATTACAAGATTACAAAGCCTTGTTAACAAAAATAATACATAGGTGGTGGAGAGCCTGAGTACAATTTTTACTGAATCTGTCTTTTATATAATTGTAAACTGAATTTGGGGAGAGAAATGCATTTTAAAATGTATTCAATGTTAGTAGCATCTCTTGTGCCCAAAATCTGCAACGGAATTTTCTTTACTAGGACTCAACTATACAGATCTTCTGGTCAGTTGTGCTACTGTATATAGCTTTCTCGTGACCAATTTTAATGAATAGTATAGGACATCTTTTGATTTCCCCTTTCCTCAGTTTCATCAACTTCTCACTCTGACCAGTGCAGGTTGCATTTCTTCATCCATTCCTTACAATCTAGTCTGCCAGAGTTTTCAGTGGCCTTTTACTTTATTGTAGGGATATATAGCCATATTAGTCTTGTGGTTCCAAATATGGAAAGTTTACTGAGTCAGATTTTCAGTATGTGACTGCTATATATTCAAATTTTGATCCTTAAATCAACATGTAAAGAAGGAAATTATTTTTGTTCATGAGTTTAATTTAAATTCAATCATAAACTACACACACACACACAGACAGAACTTCTGCTGTATAGTCGTTTCCTACTTGAAAATATCGAAAGCAACAATTTCAGAAACATCCTATTTTTAGGTTTCAGAGTAGCAGCCATGTTAGTCTGTATCCGCAAAAAGAACAGGAGTACTTGTGGCACCTTAGAGACTAACAAATTTATTAGAGCATAAGCTTTCGTGGACTACAGCCCACTTCTTCGGATGCATACAGAGTGGAATAAATATTGAGGAGATATATATACACACATACAGAGAGCATAAACAGGTGTGAGTTGTCTTACCAACTCTGAGAGGCCAATTAAATAAGAGAAAAAAAACTTTTGAAGTGATCATCAAGATAGCCCAGTACAGACAGTTTGATAAGAAGTGTGAGAATACTTACAAGGGGAGATAGATTCAATGTTTGTAATGGCTCAGCCATTCCCAGTCCTTATTCAATCCTTTGTTGATTGTGTCTAGTTTGCATATCAATTCCAGCTCAGCAGTCTCTCCTTTGGAGTCTGTTTTTGAAGTTTTTCTGTTGTAATATAGCCACCCGCAGGTCTGTCATTGAATGACCAGACAGGTTAAAGTGTTCTCCCACTGGTTTTTGAGTATTATGATTCCTGATGTCAGATTTGTGTCCATTAATTCTTTTGCATAGAGACTGTCCGGTTTGGCCAATGTACATGGCAGAGGGGCATTGCTGGCACATGATGGCATATATCACATTGGTAGATGTGCAGGTGAATGAGCCCCTGATGGTATGGCTGATGTGATTAGGTCCTATGATGATGTCACTTGAATAGATATGTGAACAGAGTTGGCATCGGGCTTTGTTACAAGGGTAGGTTCCTGGGTCAGTGGTTTTGTTCAGTGATGTATGGTTGCTGGTGAGTATTTGCTTTAGGTTGGGGGGTTGTCTGTAAGCGAGGACAGGTCTGTCTCCCAAGATCTGTGAGAGTAAAGGATCATCTTTCAGGATAGGTGGTAGTCCTGGACACTACTGTGCTAATAAGCGATGGTCACATAAATACCACCCTATACCGGAAACCTACTGACCGCTACACTTACCTACATGCCTCCAGCTTCCATCCAGGACACACCACACGATCCATTGTCTACAGCCAAGCTCTAAGATATAACCGCATTTGCTCCAATCCCTCAGATAGAGACAAGCACCTACAAGATCTCTATCAAGCATTCTTAAAACTACAATACCCACCTGCTGAAGTGAAAAAACAGATTGACAGAGCCAGACGAGTACCCAGAAGTCACCTCCTACAAGACAGGCCCAACAAAGAAAATAACAGAACACCACTAGCTGTCACCTTCAGCCCCCAACTAAAACCTCTCCAGCGCATCATCAGAGATCTACAACCTATCCTGAAAGATGATCCTTTACTCTCACAGATCTTGGGAGACAGACCTGTCCTCGCTTACAGACAACCCCCCAACCTAAAGCAAATACTCACCAGCAACCACACATCACTGAACAAAACCACTGACCCAGGAACCTACCCTTGTAACAAAGCCCGATGCCAGCTCTGTCCACATATCTATTCAAGTGACATCATCATAGGACCTAATCACATCAGCCATACCATCAGGGGCTCGTTCACCTGCACATCTACCAATGTGATATATGCCATCATGTGCCAGCAATGCCCCTCTGCCATGTACATTGGCCAAACCGGACAGTCTCTACGCAAAAGAATTAATGGACACAAATCTGACATCAGGAATCATAATACTCAAAAACCAGTGGGAGAACACTGTAACCTGTCTGGTCATTCAGTGACAGACCTGCGGGTGGCTATATTACAACAGAAAAACTTCAAAAACAGACTCCAAGGAGAGACTGCTGAGCTGGAATTGATATGCAAACTAGACACAATCAACAAAGGATTGAATAAGGACTGGGAATGGCTGAGCCATTACAAACATTCTATATGCATCCGAAGAAGTGGGCTGTAGTCCACGAAAGCTTATGCTCTAATAAATTTGTTAGTCTCTAAGGTGCCACAAGTACTCCTGTTCTTTTTGCGGATACAGACTAACACGGCTGCTACTCTGAAACAATACAAACATTGAATCTATCTCCCCTTGTAAGTATTCTCACACTTCTTATCAAACTGTCTGTACTGGGCTATCTTGATGATCACTTCAAAAGTTTTTTTTCTCTTATTTAATTGGCCTCTCAGAGTTGGTAGGACAACTCCCACCTTTTTATGCTCTCTGTATGTGTGTATATATATATCTCCTCAATATTTATTCCACTCTGTATGCATCCGAAGAAGTGGGCTGTAGTCCACGAAAGCTTATGCTCTAATAAATTTGTTAGTCTCTAAGGTGTCACAAGTACTCCTGTTCTTTTTATCCTATTTTTAGGCATTTCAGCATTTTAATCGATTTGGTTTCACATTATCCAAAATATTCTATCAAAGTTTGACTCCCAAGCATAACTTTGAAGAGCTCCTTTTACCATGCCTTTCTCTTCCACCCCGTCCCTACAAATGTGTATTCTTATCCACCCATTTTGGATACTGAGCTCCCTAGTGGACTGATGCCTGGGCAGCTGGGTTTCCTAACTCCTAAAATGGCATCTGGATTTCTTGATGTCCCTGCCTCCCAACTGACTAGTTGGTTACTCTGGACTTATTATCAGGGTTGGGGTACTGAGACAGCTTTTCACGTCCCTAGGGCTCTTCCCTACTTAGCAGATAGCCAGGATTCTAGGGGACAGTATTCTCCTACTTCTGATGGGTGCAGGATTGTTTTAATACTGTCTCTGCAAATGAGCAAGCAAGCAAAGCCTCCCAGCTCCCCAAGAATCACTGTCTCAGGGCACTCATTATGTCATTGCATTGTCTAGGCCTTATCCAAACTATAGCCTTGCCTCATGCACTCTGATCTGCACAGGCAAAGCCCCAACAACTTCATTGGGCTCCATGCAGGTGTAAGAATCTGCCTACACAGATTAGATTGCAGGGCTGTGACCTAAATCTGAAATTATGTTAGCAACAATTGTGTTTAAACAGAGTTAAGGTACTATAGTCAGAGTTTTACTGACCAGTATGGACAGGGATTTTTTTTCTGAACATTGTTTTATAAAAAGTCGTCAAGGACAAGGAGGTAGCAACACAGTCTGCCTGCCACTGGTCTCCAACAAAATCCCTGTCCTCACTGGTCAAGGAAATCATGCAAGCATCAACTGTGTTCAAAAACAACTGTCAGTAAAATTTCAGTTGCTGCATGGACAGTCCCCTAAAGTTAGTCTGCAAAGGGGAAATTGTGGGCACTTTTACAACTTTTTCAGTTTAAAATACATTTGAAATAATGACTCTACTATACCCTTGACACCTTTTACAAACATGTACATAATATATAACATACACAAATTCAACAGCTCATTTCTTCTCTCAAAATCCAACATGCACACAGCAAGTAACCCGTCAAATTACCCCACACTCCCTGAGCATACTATTCCTCTGCCATCTTACCCTTTCTTTCTCCACAACTTGAGGAAATAAAAACCTTGCACATGGCCTGATGGTAGTGGAATGGGCTATTTCACAATTCCAAAGTTGAAGTCCTCACAATTTGATTCAATTCAGTAAGCATATTGGCATGACAAGCTATACTACTGTTGCCAAAGAAAAAGACAGACCCCACAGATAGCTCTTCAGAAGCAGGTACAACCCATACAGGTTATTGCTACATGGTATGTTAGGTGTTTGATCCTGTGTCCATTTGTTATTAGACTCAGTTTCTTATCCAGGGCAGGTTGCTATATAGCATGAGGCCACCTTGGGTGCCATGCTCCCTTTTCCCAGAATCAGGTGAAGTTTTTCCTTTTCACTTTTTGATGAGCATCTTTTATTATTCCTCATAGAGAACTGCAATAGTATCACAAAAGAAGAGAAGTGGTTTCAAAGATAGGTAGGTCCCAGATCATTTAGGGCTTTCAAGGTCAAAAACAATATCCTAAACTCTCCCTGGAAGCCAGCAGGCAGCCAGTGTAGATCATGGAACACTGGTGTAATACTACTGAACAAGCAAGCTGCTCTGTTTTTGTCCCAGCCTCAGTTACCGTATGGTTTTAAGGTGAAGCTTCATGCAGAGCACATTGTATTAGTCTAATCTCGAGGTGATAAATGTATGAATCATGACAGTGAGCTCCAAATCTTGAATAGTTACAAGCTCCTGGCCAGATGCAAATGATTAAGTACAGTCTTGGCAATCGCTGATACAGGATCATCTGGCAGCAGTTGAGACAGAATCTTAACCATGTCCTTGAACTGTGCTAAGTCTATGTGAACTGTTCAAGGCTTTAGCTCAGTTCAAGGACATCGTTAAGATCTCATCTACACACAAATTGGAACCATGCTTTAACTGCATCAGTGGGACAAAACATACTTCAGCTAAGCCCCATAAATTGTTGAAGTGGTGATCCTTTAGACAGGCCATTGGTTGTTTCCACTGTGGTGGGGAAAGAGTGCCTGATTGAAGTGAGCTCAGCACACTATAGGCATGATGATCATCATCAAATACACACAGTCTACTGAGAACCATTGTGCTAGCCAGAGTGACTATGTTTGATGGTGCCACACCAGGCATCATGTAGTAAAGTTCTCAGATCTGGCACAATCCTGCGCATACACCAATCTCCGAGACAGCTGCATGAGCAGAACCAGTTGGGATCAGGGCACACAACCCTTCACGAATCATTAGAGTTTTCTAGAGCCTGGTGTGGCTGGGGTGTTTTTGTCCATTCTGGTGACATGGCTGACAAGCATGCAGTGCTGCTTTGAATATAATGAGTGATTGAAGGAAGGTCAGATTTCTGTGAGATTCTGAAATTTTGCACAAAGTCAAACCACTTTATGCTCAGGATTTGGTGCTGGCAGCACATATGGAATTTCTAGTCACTCCCTGTCTGCCTATAAGAAGATCCAGGTTCTTACCCATATAGCAATGCATATAATAGAAAGATTTGATAGATCCTGAACTTTCTCAGCCATGGGCAGCAGGTATCATAGATTGGGGGAGGCTGAGCCTCCCCAAACAGCCTGGTGTGACCCTGCCCATGTGCTGCCCACCCGGCGCTCCGGGGCTGTGGGCTCTGGGGGTGCTTGGGCGGCCCAGGGCTGGGGCAGGGGGACCGGCGGCCACAGTGGAGGTGCTCTGGGCTCCGGCGGGGGAGGAGCCTCGGGCAGAAGGGAAGGGGCTGGGAGCTAGCCTGCCCCAATGGCTGGTTCACCCACTGCCCATGGTCTCAGTGAAAACATTTTTGCATCCATAAGCAAGACATGGACTTCATGAAGGAGGTAGTTAGACCTGTTCATCAAAAAACATCAGATTTGCTGTGACCATCTGAACTCTGCTTGGAGCGTAGGTAGCTGAACTCAGCAGTGCTCTCTATGATACTCATCCCTACGTGCATTGGAAGGTTTGCTGGCCCACCCCAAAGGTTCTGAAATTTGGTCTTCTGCCATGAGACTTTAACCCCGTAGTTCAGGTGGCATCTTGGAGACCTTGGAGGGTAGGGCTGAAATTCTCTTATGTCTCCACAAGCAGGGCAGGGTCATCAGTGTAGTCTTGGTTGGTGAACACTTCTTGACCAATCTTGATTCCAACATGTGGAGTGGCAAGTCCTAATATCCAGTTGATAGCTCAACAGAATAGTGTCGGGGCAAGAATGTATGCCTGCTGTACCTGAGGTTGTGTAGAAACACAGCAAAAGCCACAAACCAGTGCACATTGTTGCACCGGTACCAGTGTGAAGATCACACACCAGATTTAGCGGAACATCTGGAATGCCAACTACTTCAGGGCAAGCCAAAGTACTGCCCTGACAACCAAATCAAAAGCCGCTTTGATGTTGATATATGCCACATGAAGCAAGCAGTTAAATTCTTAGTGCAGCTCACCCAGAAGCTAGAGGGTAAGGACAGCGTCCATTGTTGATGCACAACAGTGAAATCTGATTGCTGTGGACACCAATAGCTGTTAGAATGGCTGCATCCTACTAAATAGAAGGGGAGTGAAAACGTTTCCAGGGACTGATAATGAGATCAGCCTGTAGTTGCCATACTTGGTGAAAGATCCTTTGCCCTTATACAGGGACATTAGGATGCTGTCTTTCCATTCAGCTGGTACTTTCTGTTGCCCACACTTTTAAGAATAGTTGATGCAGGCTGATATTCACTGGTTCCAAGGCACCTTTGAGCAGATTGGGTGGAATACCATCAAGCCCAGCAGAATGTCCATTGCATAACTTTTGGATGGCCTTCATACTTCCTTGGGTAATGGAGGATCAGTGTTAATCCCTGGGTCTGCAGCCGTGAGTTTTGCCAGGTGATGTAACTCTGGACAGTTATTAGCAGGTGCGTGGTTCAGCATGTTTTCATAATGTATTTTCACTGTGTCCAGGACCTCATTCATCAGTGGCTTGATCCTGCACCATCAAATCATGGAGTTTTTCCATTGACTTAAATGGGAGCTGGATGAAGCCTTATATCATGGATGCCTTACACCATATTTTGAACAATATAATCAGGACTATATGTCTATGAATATCGTAAAGCACAACATTTTCAGGAAAAAATAGCGTTCTTTTACATTTCTCTCTAAACAATACCCAGAAGATATATAATTCAGACAAAAATCTTCCTTTGGAGGTACACATGTGGCTCTCACTGAAATGAGAGCTACATACATATACACCGTATGGCAGAATTTGTCCCATTGTGTTTCAAAGAGATGCTAAGTATTTTTTATCATTGAAATAAGATTATTTACTTGATGTTTACTTCATTCACTATTGAAATATTTAAACCTTTTTTTACATTTTTTTTTACCCTTCATGCAAATACATTTGTTTGTTGTTATGACACTACTCATGAGAGCTGAGCTGCTAAAATTGTTTCATTGTTGCCTTTGGAAAGATCATAAAAGCAGTTCTTAATTGTTTTTAAAAGTACCTGAATAGTGCAAAAATGGAAACAAAACTTGGGTCAAATTTTAGAATTTGAAGTCTATCTGTTCAGGTTGATAATGTCCATTAAAAAGAAGCACCATATAACTTTCCTCACCCTTAATATAGAAAATGTTAGTTAGCAGGCAAGGACAAACACTAGACATAATGGGTTGTAGTGGGGAGGAGGGATTAAACTAATGTTTACTGGTGATTGAGAGATAAGAAGAAAGCACAGTAGTCAAATTTAGAATCTGGTTATTTTTACAATCAACAAGTTGGTCAATACTAGTGTGTGTTGAAATCTGTTAGTAACACTGTTTAATGGGTGCTGAATGTACCGTGTCCTATAAGATGGCCTTAGCTTTTTAAGAAGTATCATTGAGTGGAAATTAACTACCACTTCTTCCTGACCTTATAATAAATGAGGTCTGACTTCCTGATGTGAGAAATTTCAGGATATTGACTGAAGAATTTTTCTGATAATGCTTTGTGGGGTCAGAGTTATAAAAGTCATAGAAACAAAGATGGCTAAATCTTTGAATTCTGCACATCAGTAATATAAATTTCCTTATATTTGTACAGTTTAGCTAGCTAGCTATATCTTTTTCATTATTTTTGGTTCCCTTGACTCCAGATCCCTTTCCCTTATTTTTTATTTGGTGCCTAAAGCTACTTCTGCTTCTGTCTTTATTCTGTGATTATATAGTTGGGTTTGGATTTTTTACTTTTTAAATTTAAAAAAAAAGTTTCAGTGCACATTTTAAACCAGTTATTTTAAAGTGTGAACCCATTTCAGATATCTAGTTTTAGAACTATTTTAAATTGTGACATTGTCAATTTGCTCTACTTGCTCTTTACAATTAAGGCATGAATTATTATTATTATTTGTATTTAGACATTTTAGTTAATTTCTGAGAGGTTTAGGTCAAGTGCACATTTAGCTTTAAAGAACTTAAATGATGAAAAGCATAGTAGATTTACAGTTCAGATAAATGACAGTTTCTTTCAACTGAACAGAACGTTTTTAAAAAAAACAGGTGGGATTTTTATTTTAAAATAGCAAAATCTACTTCATATGTATAAAATCTGTCTCTGTTGTTGTTACCAGAACTTTTTTTTTATTGTATACTATATATGTAATACCAGGTCATCAAATTAAAATGGCATACAAAAAGGCGTGCTTTTTGAAGTTATACAAAACCAGATTTTCCATTTAAATTACCCACATACAAATTAAATTTCCTTTATCTACTGTTTTCAACTCTCAAATGTTCCTGTTGAGGTTAATATTATAAAACTGTGCCAGCTATGAAAATATTTTTTTCATAATCCAACAGGTGCACTGAAAACATATTTCCACTAGGAATTATTGGGCACTCTCGTTTTAGCAAATACACCTGCAATGTAAACACCAACTTCTCTTTAGCTCTGACCATTAAAAACAACCACCTCAAAGCACTTCTGAGAAAGCTGAAATCTTTAAGATAATATTTCACAATGTTACTCTTGTTGGGCTTTCATAAAAGGCCAGATTCCAGAGAAGTAATTTTATCGATGTTGTTTTTGTAAATTGTAAGCTATCCCTCAGCTCGTAAAACTTTTCATTTGCATTGACCTTCTTTCCAGCCTTATAATACAAGAAACCAACTCCCTGTATATCAAAATGTTAACGAAGGGAAAAAACAGATACTGATTTCTGCGTTTTCAGTGGAAGCGCCCAATCCCACAAGTATTTACTTTTGAAAAACAAATATTACTTTTAAAAAGTGTATAGTCGCTACATCGTTTGTTTTAGAAATGTAAATCACACGTGCCCTACCACAGGGGACACACAAGGCGGAAAGTCCTACACGTGAGCCGATTAAAAAACCTGTGGATCTAAAGTGAATTCTTAACTGTAAGTGTTCGTTGCGTTTCCTCCGTTACACTGTTGGCCCCCGGTCTACTTCAAAATGGTTGGAAATGTTCAACTAAATTATACTTGAAAAAATATTCTCCGTCCTTTTAAGCATCCAAATTCCTGACAAGCGTTTCCACTGTTCTTTTTTTTTTTTTTTTTTTTTTTTCCTGCCTTTCTAGCGGTAACAGGGCGTAGTGGCCTGTCAACCCATAAACAATCCTCAAATTGTATAGTGAAACAGTGCAGGAAAACAGTTCCCGTCTTTCTAGAGCTCAGGTGGGAGCATCGTATTTTTAGTTGCAGTTTAACATGCATTAGGAGCAGATTTAGCAATATTCACTTTTGTAACTGCTTCCTAATACCCCACATATCATACTGGTATATCCTGGGAGGGTTCATTACTATGCGCGTTTTTATTACTATGACTGTGCTTGAAATGAATATTTGCTTCCAAACCAAAAGCACAGTTCTCCAATCCCAAAGGTTACTGGGTTCGATTGGTATCTGTAACTCGTTATCTCTCCAAAACGGAATGAGCCCATCAAACTCTGGCGTCAGGTGTGTCGGGCTATTGTTTCACTAGATGGTCGGTTGTGTTTTGGAAAAACCCAAAGCTTCCAGATAATTGGGTACCATATGGAAAATCTGCAGTATTTTGATTATGCCTTATGTAAACATTTTAATATCGGATCCTTAAAATCCAGAGACTGTCCCAAAGGGGATTAAAACATAATCCTCTCTCTCTATAGCTGTAGTGGATTAATTTCGTATTCTCTCAGTGGCTGGTTTGCTCCCTGAAGGCTACAACAAAAAGACTCAGTGCTCCTTAAACGTGCTATGGAATTGGAAGTTGTAATTGAAGATTTCCAAAGGACTAGTGTAAAAATGACACACTAATAAGACTGAATATTTCATTTTGTGTCGTCTTCGGGGGGAGGGAGGAGAGACGGCTGCAGGAATTTTAAAATCTATTTTCCCTGTAACAAAATAAGAAATCCCTTACACCTTATTCAGAGGAAGCCCTCATCCTTTCTTTGGAAGGAAAAATATTTAATAAAAATGACCCGTTTTCCTTAGAAAGTACAATAACGGTTATTCGTAACAGTATTTGCATAGCTCACTTGTATTACGTTTCTACAAATGTAGAATGTCGTTTGAATACAGCTGCACTATTTTTTGGTCAAAATCACGTTATCATTTAAGGAGCTCTGAGTCTTTCTCTGGAAAAAAAAAATCTGAAATTCACTGATCCCTGAGTTAAATCACAGTCTTGGAAGTGAACCCCTCCTGCCTTGTAGCACCAGGATATGAGAGAGAGAGAGAGAGTGTGTGTGTACACACTCTCACAGTCACACACGTACCCGTAGGAATCTACTCACGATGTTCGCCTATTGTCCTTATAGATTTCTGGTTATAGGCTTTGGCCTTTTGACCATTAAATACTAGTAACTTTGTTTTTATTTTATTCACATAACACCAGGGAAAGAGAGGTAATTGGATTAAACAGATGATCTTCCTTCTGGGATTCAGTAAGGCCCACTAACGCCTCCTTAAAATGATAGAATATCAAGTTGTTTCCAATATGCATCATCTTAACGCAGTTTTCTTTTAGCACAAAGGCCCGTAAACCCATTGCTGTGTGTATAGCATAATGAGTAGGGAGGGCAACACGGCTGCTCTGGTGGTACTGTTGGGTAAGGGTTAAAAGAGGGGTGGGAATGGTCTGTTTAAGAGGGCAAGTGGTTCTGCAGGGCAGAGAGCTGCTGTCCGTATAGATAGATCCGCCTTCTATAAACACAAAGAAGAGGAGCCTAGGGAATAGAAACCCAAATCCACTTGTAATCGTACAACAGAATCGGGCATAATTACTTGAGCAACCTAGATTAAGATTGATGAGCCTTTAAAGCGCCGTTGCAGATCGATCACCCTGCCCTTTGCAGAGAGGCCAGGTTTCCTAGCGGAGCGGCGCGGCGCGGCTCGGCTGGGCTCGGCTCCCACAGCAGAATAACGGAGAGAAGATGGAGGCTAAAAGGGAACATGAGCAAAGCAAACCCGCGGCATGTGATTCACATCAGCTGACTGGAGTCAAGAGGCTACACTGCTTTATTAGGAGATAGAAAACAATAAAATGAAGAAAAACTAGAGTTTGTATCAATATTATCTAGCCTGCCACACTGGGCTGCTGAAAGCTGTCAGGGAAACAGTGAGTTTTAGATTCCCTCTTGTGTACACAATAATCCGTGCCTTCCCCTTCGTTTATTTTGCAAAGGAAATGACAATACATTGTGCAATACAGTCTCAAATTGGGTGTTTCACCTGACAGATGCGTTGATACACGACTAAATTGAGCTAAGTGAGTAATGTGAAGTGTTGCCTACACCATCTGATTGTAAGTGTGTGTGTGTATGTCAACTATTGTGGGAGGAGAAGATTTTACCGGTGCCTGTTAGCCTTGGTGCTGTTGTGCAGAGCAAGCCCAAAGCTTGTCCTGTCCGTGCCAGTGTGCCGAAACACTACTCACCCCAGCGAGTCTAGTCAGTGCCTGGGGATTGCAACTGGAAATACAGCAGGCTGGTGGTCACTTGCACGCTATCCCGATTTTTGTACAGAACATTTTAACTGCATAAATATGACCAGGATCTTTTTTTTTTTACATTGAAATGAATAGCTTTTAAAAGGGGTATCTATAAAATATCTTGGTTTCACTGAGTTTCCAAAATGTCGAGTAAGCCTTTATTACTTATACTCATGTGTCTAGATATAGATTTCCCCTGCAAGTTAGTTGTGAACTTTAAGAGAATGTTATATTTAATCTATTTTTGTTTAAAATAAGTGAGCTTCCTAAATCACATTAGCAGTTTAACGGCAGATTTACTGAATTCGGATTAAAGATCAGTGCCTCTTTGTATTAAAGCAGAAATGATTTCCTAAAATTAAAACCTCCCACAGTGCGCCGTAAAGACTGGCAGTTAGAATACAAATTACCCCACCCCCATTCCTCAATACACACACGGCTCGCAAAGAATTATATTTTGTGTAAAATGTTTTGGTAACATTATTTTTAAAGTTCTTAGCGATGAGACATTGAAATAATCTTGCTGGAAAGGTATAAAAGGTTGGGTGCTGCTTTTGGAGACATCACGTGTGGCTATTTGTTTTTCTTTTGTGATGTCTTCTGTTTTAAGCTGTAGACTCGGAGTTAACACTAATGAAAGGGAATGTTTTCGGCTTCTATAAAAGTACAGACGCCTGTATTTGCTTTTCCCAGGGAAGCGCAGATAGCTAGAGATGAATCCCCAGACTTTGTGGAAACTATGAGCTTTTGGGACTCCTTTCGCCTGAACCGGCTGACCCTGTTTATTGAGAACTATATGTAACGTGTCACTGCTACTTGCAACCTCCTGTATCTAAACAGTGTTAGCGTTAATCAGGAATAAGAGGGTCACGAAAGGAGAAGGAACCCGCTTCTGAGGGCAGTAATTTTTCATTCTAGCCCCCCCTGAATTTTGGTCATTGATTCATCTCGGAGTCTCACCCTACCGCTCACAAACTCTTGTCAGACTATTCAGGAGAGAGCAGAGTGGTGAGCACTGGCAAGAAAGACATAAAGCAACTTACAAATGGACTTTATTAGGCGGATTGTTGGGTGCCTGCATTCAGTAAGGAATGGGGGAGGGCCGGCTGCAGTTGCTACGGCCTGACGCCCCTGCCCTTGTCTTGCAGGCCCGGTGGTTCTCAGTACGCCGGCACAGCTCATCGCCCCTGTGGTAGTGGCCAAAGGTACCCTCTCCATCACCACCACGGAAATCTACTTCGAGGTGGATGAGGATGATCCGGCCTTCAAGAAGATTGACCCCAAAGTGAGTAGAGTGCGTTTCCTCGTGGGCTGGGTGTGTTTACAGTCTGCATTGTCTGAACGCGATTTATATGTTAAACACTGCCCAGAGAACATAATCGGAACGCACATCCTAGGGTGCGGAAGGTCCCCCCCCCCCAAACGCCTCTTACTCCTGTGGGCTTTTACTGTGTTTTATTAAAAAGCGAAATGTATTAATGACGGCAAATCCTCTATTACTTACAGCGTGCACATTTTTAACAATCTTTCTCTGAATGCCTTTGTATGAACATGGGCAGATTTAGCAGTTAAGCCAATTGCTCTGAAATCCCTTGAGGTAACAGCGGTCCCAGTCTGCGGTCCCCTAAGACACAGTGATGGGCTTTTCTCTTGCAGTGGATTTTATAGAATCCCTTTATTTCAAGAACGTTAGTTTCCAAATAGGAAAATGCTGCATGTTTTAATACATGTTATCTGTTCAAATACTGAAATTAATAGTCTCTTTCTGAGAAAGAAAATGGCTATCGTGGGCCTGAGCACAAGAGCTGATTCTTGGGAAATATCTAATTTTTTGCATTGTTTAATATTACGAAACACGTTGACAGCTGCAAGAGAAGTAGATCCAATCAGTTTAAGAACGATTTACATATATTTGACCTGTATTAGCGTTGAGAATAAAAATTTGAATCCGATTTTTTTTAAAGTCGAGCATACATGTGGTGGGGGATTGTTATAGAGATCTATAGGTCACCGTTCTGACATGTAGTTTATACTTATTAATATTGATTTTTATTCTCTATACATTCACAAAACAATTTTACAAGTTTCTTAAGTAGGGGAGAAAAAATAGGAGATACTTTTAAAGTCACTCCAATATTGTTTCTTTCAAAAAGACCTTCACTGTAAATGATTTCCAATGATAACTTTTTAAAAATGCAGTTATCACTTTTGAAAACGTGTTTTAATAAAGTGGGTTTTCTATTGAGGAATAATGTCTGACATTGAGGAACGTGCTCGTAGGACTAAATAAAAAAAGATTCTTGCGCAATAGCCATTGTAACGGTTTCACTAATACCTGCCCACTATGAGTTCTTACAACTGGACATTATATCGGCAATTTGCCTAGTTCAGCACTTGTTGACTATTAAAATACTAAGTAAATTATATACGTTGCTATTTTTGGTGTATATTATTTTGTATTTTAATCTTAAAATACTTCAAGGAAATATATGTTCTGAATAATCATATGCTGGAATATGACCAGACAATTTGTGATCACTTACAGTTTTATGGGTGTGCACATGCTATTCTCTCTGAATACCCTCTGAACACAGGGAGTTGATTTCTACAGATGCAACTTGCAATCTTGTTACATCCATAGTGGATTTGTAGGTCGGAAGTTATATTGTTCTTCATTTTATTGCTACTGGCTTGACCCCTTCACCTGTAAATTCTGCTTTCTTCTTTATTACTACTTGCTCCAAAATATTGATTTTTGTCAGGACTCAGACCCATTGCTCATTCAGTAGCCTTTGCTTCAGTGCTATGTTTTGTTTCCTCAGTACTGTTCAAAACCATGCAGAAACATTAACCTAGTACAGTACAGTGAATCTTTCAAAAGTAAATTTATTTTCTGATGCCTGTAGAAAGTGTTGCTCTGTTAATTACCACACGAAATTGTGGTGCATATGATACACCAACATTTTCTTCTCCTACAAAACTAGTCAGTAGGAAAAGGGCTGCTCCCTTATGATTTGCAAAACATTACATTGGCCTGATTTTCAAATAGAAAACTTGATGCAGTTTTGAAACGCTTAACAATATTTATTTTACTTCATTTATTAGCTTGTAATTAAATAAAATCAGCAACAGAAATTAAAATCTAAATCACAAAAAGTCATTATCCAGTGTATTTCAAGTGCATTTTTCAAATATATAATTCCAATATTCAAGCGTTATTATATAAGCAGAATCCAAATTTCTTTTGAATATATTTAAATAACATTTCAAGTATATTTATGGAATGTTAGAAATAGAACAAGCAATATATATGAAACGAAAAATGTAAACTTTCAAGTTCAGACACTTCAAAAGACAATTAACAAAAGTACCATGATAAAATCTACCTTTTTAAATGGTATCTTCTTTAGCAGAAAATGTCCTGAAGTATCCGAAATGGCAATTTAACTTCTGTTCACCAAATCACAAAACACCAACATCCACAATTTCAAAGACAATGTGAGATCACAATATTTGATACAAATTAAAATGTACATTAGGGTTTTGTTCAGATGGCATATCCAAATAGCTTTTACTCACAGAGGGATTTACATAAAAATACCGGGTTTTTGTTATAATCCATTGGTGCCGTTTCTAGGCAGAATGGTCACAATCATGTTAAATTACAGCCGAATTTGTTTCCGGGTGTTAAGATACATTTTTCAGGGGGAATTTCAAAACTGTGATGTAGACATGTCATAGTGTTTGTTGTTGTGAGTGTGTGTGTCTGTGTGTGTGAAGAGCCTAAGCAATATTCCTTTTAAAGAGAATAATATCAGCATTCTCAAGTGGAAATATTTGACTTTTCGAACAGGAAGTTTAAACTTTATCTGAAAATCAGAAGACTAATCGGTTAGGCCCATATTTTAATTGTCCTCTAAAGTTTTTCCAAACTTTTCGGGTTGGTGAGTATTTCCCTAGCCAGTCGCCAAGTTTGTTTGGCTGCATTTTCCAGGGCTGAATGAGGTTTTCCCTGAAACAGGTCTAAGTTGGGCAAGAAGTAATGTGGGCACCTCCTGCACTGAAGGCAGGAGATGAGTTGCAGTAAAATCCCGTTGAGCCGGTCGCCCAGGCAAGACTCGTCCCAGTCCGATTCACGGGGATGCTTTTCACACTCGTATGAAACCAGAGTCTTCATGTGATAATTATTCAGGGGTTGTCCCGGCAGTTCCAGATGACGATCCCGTAAGGTTTTGAGGATAGAGAGGCATTTCTTTCTGCAGCCGCCCATCTGCAGTCTGTTCTCCGCTTCTGCGAACTGCAACACCCAGGCATCGCTCTCGGCTGAACTCTGCTTGCCTGCTAGAGAGTGACACTCCTTGGATAAAAGGTTGAATCCTTCAGCTTTGACCTCTGCTACCCTGTTGGGTCCCGGCCAGGGGATGTGGGGAAGTGGCCAGTGGGCAGCACTCCTTGGCCAGATCCCTGTGCATTTAAAAGCCGGAGTGATCTGCACGACATATCTATCTCTGATTCTCAGTTTCACTTCACTCGTGTCAGCCACCATCTTTACCACATCTCTGTAACTGCATTTATCCACGGCTTGGGCCACCAGAGTCTGAAATCTGGACCGGATTTTGCGAGCAGAAAGGTAACCGGATGCCGTGATGAACTCCACCCAAAGGGACATGCTCCTCTTGCGCCCATCGCTTAACTTTAACACGGCGCAGCCCGGCAAAGAGCCGTCGTCCACAAAGTTGAAAACTCCCATTTGGTTCAGATAAAGGACCACCTCAAACTCTGTGGGAGAAATGACCTCCAAGCCCTCATAGCGGTTGTCCATCTCGTTCAAAGAGCTGATGAAACGGGGCTCCTGCACCTCCACTTCCTTTAGTACGTCCGAAACCACTTTGCAGACTTCTCGGATAGTTTTGGCGATGGCGGCTTTCCTGGCTTGGCATTTCTCGTTGTAGTATTTATTCAGATGATACACCAGCTTGGCCTGGGCCGCGATCATATTGGGGCAGAGATCCGGATTGTATACCGGAGTCTCGCAATAAGCTGTGGGATCCAATGCGGCTGCTAAGGCTGGAGCCAACTTCAGAGGGGAAACAGGCTGCTGCGCTCTGAAACGTAACAAATGTCTTTCAAAATACGCGGTGGCAACTGCTGCTCAGATGCTCTCTTCCTGCCTTTTGAGATCAGCCGCCTCGAAGGGGGGAGCGATATTTTTCTTTCCTTTCTTTTTTTTAAAGGATCATTGAGTGAGAGCAAAGCATTGAGATCGGCACTTCCCCAGCAGCAATAAAAACAAAAGTTGAACTGAGACACAGCAAGGCTTCCAGTAGTCAAAATAATAAACCCTCTTCGTGTGTATTTATGTTTTCCTGTAGAAATCACTGTGTGGGTGCAGGGTTGTTAATCAGATGGTGGGAAAAGTGCAGGGTGTCGGTGTGTGTGTGTGTGTGTAAGGAGAAGCTGGCTGTTGGTTAGTATAAGAGCCCAGATGCTCTCGTGTGGAAATTATAAAGGCAGGGCCAGGCAGGCGGGCGGCCAATCGCCACTGGTCTCGTCACTGCAGCCTCCTTCAGCTCAAACCCGGCTAATTAATCCGTCTCTTGGCTATATATACATGTATATATGTACACACCAACTAAAGGTAGGCGGCTGCTGGCAGAAAACCACCCAAGCCACCTATACATTTGGAAATCAAGAAGAATCTCTGGCTTTTTGGTGTAACTTGAAGTGTATTGATGTTTTGAAAGGACTTGGCAAAACTGTGGTGTTCTGCACTAAATCTCTGTTTGTCTCCTTAAGGCTGAAATGTGAATGCAGGTGTATTAATGGACATCCATCAACTAGTGAGCTATATACGGGGCTTTACTCTTTAAAGAACAGATACGTAAATTCATTAATTCGCTCTTGGCGACAAATCATGGTGTCCTTTTCTCCTGATAGTTGTCTGTAATTGCAGGTCAGAAGATTTCCTCTCATGAATTGGCCAGTGTATAAGGCCATAGATTCTCGGCAATGTAGTGTTTGCAGGAATAAAATATTACACAGCACCCGCTAATTAAATTGTTTTAAAGCATGTTCTGACGGGGTATAATCGATTTTAAGGTTATGCAGATATTGCATTCTCTCTGCCTGTTTTTTTAAATATATATTTGTAACGTATGAAGGAAATCTTGCTAAACGCATCTAACAGTTTATTTTCATATTCCGTCTCAGAAGTAGCAGATACTTAGTGTAAATCTTATTTACTAGTGCTTAGCTTCATTTTTATATTGGATATGTCTCCAATATATTGCAACGCCATATATGTTCAGATGCCTTTCTGGACATCGTTGCAAAATAAATATCTATTCATCCCCTTACCTGTACAGTCTATTTTAATGTGAACTCTATTTGCAAGCTGTGTTTTAATAAATGTGCACACGGGAGGGACATTAGCGAGTGCAGACATGCTGGTAGACAAGTAATCTGCCAGTTTGGGTTTTCGAGTGTGTGATATAGAATTAAACAAATTTCTTCTTTAGTATCTTAAGTTTCAGTAATCGGTCCTCCTGTTTGCAAATATCGGAACGACAAACATATTTCGCAGCATCTTCCGTGCTTTCCTTTAAGAAGAAACAAGGTTTATATTTATAGCACACGCTTTTTCCTCTAGTGTCTTTAAGAAATTGTAATTTATTACTCAGATTCTTAATTTTTAAATTTACTGGCCCTTGAAATTATTTTCTAAGAAACATCTATCGTCTTGCAGAGAGATGTCTTACGTGCCATTAACGTTTTCCCGTCACTAACCTATTAATGCGGCAAAGTTTGTATCCAAGGTGTAGAAGAGTTCATTTTGTGCTTTGCTTGCTCGATGTAGCGTTAGTGCAGACGCTCCTGTATTTCGGGGACTATTAATCCAGATGAAGAATTTGGTGGGCGTCTGTAACTTTCTACGCACGAATAAAATGAAACCGGGGTTGTCTTTAGACTCCTATCCCAGTAACTGCAGACATCAGCTCACCCTTAAGTGGCTTTCCCCTTCTCAATCGCATCCTAATGTGCCCGCAGCACGTTCTTGCTATTTTTATAAGGGATGGCTACTTTCCATATTCTTCAGCTTTCTTCACTTCATCCAAAGTGTCATGTCCAGGGGACGAAAACCGGGCTGGTGAGCAGGCAGGCTCTGACCGTCTGCTGAGCGGGCTGGGTATTATTTCCAGTTTTAGCCATATAGCTTGGGAGCAGAATGCTTTGCCCCGGTGCTCTCTCAACAACTGCGCTTTGAAAATAAGAAATCCCCAAGAGGCCACTCTCCCGGGTCCGAGAGCCTGACGCTGCTGCGGCTCTGTGGCCTGGGAGGGGGGCGCGCAGCTCATTCTGCAAGTGGAGGAGGCGGGAGCGGAGCTGCCGCCTACTGCAGCCCAGGGAATGGGTCGTTCAGATGCCCCCAGTTCATCCCTCACATCACAAACCAATGTATCGCTCCTCGTCTCCACACACGCGGTCGCCCCTCTGCCCTCCCCAAACACTGGTACATGCCCTGGCCTAATTCGGGGGGCAGAAGATGCTTTCTGATCATCGCTGCCTCCTGCTGCGATTATGTTTAGTGCCCCCCTGTTCGCATCCTGGTGGCGGTGGTTGTGTATTCGCCTCTCCCCTCGGCGCTACTAGCCCCTCCACTAATATGTAGAGTTTCAACTTTAATGCGCCAATGTAACTCGTAGCTGTGTGTGTGGGAGAGAGAACACCCCGCTATTACGAAGAAGCCTGAGGTCTTTATGCACAGTAAGGGTAATGCAAGCGCTGCATGTGCCGCAATCCCTACCCCCATGTGTATTGGCTGTACAATCCACATGTGGCCAGGTGGACCCGGCTGCACGGATGGAGGACCCCATCCTACCCACCTCGCTCAGGTCAACCCCCATCGGTTCCGAGGAGAGCTTCTTGTGAACAGAGGCTGCAGCGGGAACAGGCACAGACATGCTTGGGGGTGGGGGGGATTCCCAGACGCTCCATTCTGCCTAATTGCTTCCAAAGGCCCGATCCAGCTCCGTTGAGGGCGGTGGCCAATCTGACTTGAATCGGAGGGGGAGCAGGTCCGAAGTGAAACCGTAGGCAGGCTTTTTTTGGTGCATTTGAGTGCTCTTTAACTGTCTCTGGTACTTGCGGGGGAAAAAGCCCTGTGCGAAGCTGCAGGGAAATTTGTAGGCCAAGTCGACCTATTCCGACAAAGTGAAGTCAGCTCCCGGCGATTTCCTTAGTAAGAAAAATGAACTTGCTGAATTGTTTTTTACTCCATCTCGTTCCCCCATTGGGCATCTGGATCTGACAATAACCAGCACAAAAGAACAGGCAGATCTGTTATCACTGTTACTAAGTAGCTGCCCCAAAATATTAATCCTGGCTGGCATGGGACACAGTGACATCTTTTAGACATTGAAAATGTAAAAATAATTGACTTCGTTTTTGTTTGACTCTGTTTCCACACAATTAAAAAATAAATCCTTCCGGTGGAGTTTAGACATCATCATTGTTTAAAACCGAAAGTTAAACACTTCAGACAAAGGCATGTGTTTTCCTCCATCCTTGTCATGGTAACTGCCGCTTTCTGGGGAGATGACACAAACTCCAAAGTCCTTCCATTTAATTTAGTTCATCTGCCAACTAATTCAGTTAAATTAAAGTTATATTTGAGAGAGAGCGAGCGATTTTTGCCATTTCTAAAACCAAAATAATTTCTTGAACTTTCAGCCAGTGTGCTAATTTGCTAATTATTTAGTACAATCTGTTAAAAAAAATTAAGGTTGTATCTTTCCTGAATCAAAAGTTTTAAAATAAAATGTAAAGGTTTACCTAAAAGCAAGTGAGCAATTTACATAATTATGTTTAGTAGTTACATTTTGGTGATTATTGCAAATATGTAAAAACATAACATTGAATGTTACATAGGTTGTGTTTATTATTAAAGCCTGCCATTAATTTCATTGCACCAGTTTAAAGTTTTATCCATGAATGAAGGAATGAACCCCTTAATTGTTGGCCTGGTAAAATCTGTTCATTTTAGGAATGTCTTCTGAGCATTTATCTGAGTTTATTCACTTTGCAATCCTATATTTAAAATGGTTTTAGTAAATTATAAAACTATAGAGTGGGTTTTTCTGTCACTCAGTTTTATTTTTAGAGATAATGATTTATACTGGAAGAGTGAGATTAAAATCATCTCATTAAAATGATGATTGATCATTTGTGATGTTAGGAGTTGGAGGCCTATGAAATAAAGAGAGGTAAGTTTTCCCAAATTACTGTTTTCTAGGTATGTTTTCCTAATTACTTAGGTCTACCCACTACTACCACATCTGCTGGAAACGCATTTTACATTTAGATATTTCGAAATGTATTGCTTACGCAGTCTTATTAGCCAAAAAGCCCAATTGTGTTGAAAAATGTGTGAATACAGGGATTCTGTGTTTCAGTAAACCTAATTTGAAAATTTCAGTTGCCAGATCATAAATTTCAGCAATACTGTTCTTTCATGTGGAAAAAAAGTATAGGTTAGCTAGAATGTACAAGCACATATGTTAAGTGCTTATATTGATATTTCTTTGTATCTCTTCTTATATAATAGTTGTGATTCTACACACAACTATTCATGAATGTAAACTTTTATTTTTTTAATATCTGTTTATTGCGTTAGAGAAAGAAAAAGAATATGAAGTTGAGTTTATTAAATTATTTATCCCTGCTGCTGGAGTAGGTTTGAAGGCTGATTTGAACGTATCTGATTTCTTGGCTCTTAATTTTTTTTAATGCACCCTGTCTATTTTATCTGTATCATCCTGCCAGCCACAATACATTTATGTTTTTACACTAGAGAAAGTGGACACACATTTTTAAAGGGTTTGCTTTAGATGCCACTTTATATAAAATCAGATAGGAAGAATCTTTTCTTGTAATATAACTTGAAGGTACTTTATTATTTATTTATTTATTTACTGTTGACTTCTTTTTCAAACATAGGAATGAATAAAGAGTAAATTTAAAAAGGAAAAAGTTCCTATAGCTTCCCCAAAAGTTTCATGTTAATGACAATAATACTCATGATTATATAGCAAATAGGTTTTATATATGAATGTATGTATACAAATATTTTCTCTTTTATTATATTAAATGGTATGCAGTTTTGTGCAGAGCCTTATAATAATTATCTTTTGAGATGAAAAATAATCAGTTAGAATTGAATGTTTACAGTACAAGCTATTCATTACAATTGTGACTGCTAAAGAACCTTAATAGCACAATTTGATGCATTATTCCCCTCACTAAAAAATAAATTTTTAGAATGAATATAAATTATCTTGTCAGTACTGGAGTTTGTCATCCTGGAAATTACAGAAAAAAATGTTAAAATTTAAAATGTCACTGTTTTGTATGTTCTTATGTAAAAACAACTATTAATTTGTTTTCTCTATCATTTTATATTTCAAGAGCAAACACACATTTTGCACAACTGCAGGTTGCACTTTTCGCTGGAAACTGCAAACATTTTCATATAGGAGAAATGCATTGTATTATTTATTTGGTTCATTTCTATATCAGCTTCATCAAAACCAGACATTTCTCAGTACACAGGATTTTATTTAAGCAATCCAACACTGATTTTTTTTAAAGGTTTCCTACTTTAAGAATGCTCTTTTCTGCTGAACCCAGGGAGGAATATGGAATCAGTAGGGATTAGCGCCTTTTAATCTACTACATCTGTAGTGGGTCATCCAACACTGCAGAATTCTCATTACTGTTTCATGGTGTATATGATTAAGCAACTGAAAGAATTCAGCACTGACCTTGAGAATAAAGCTGTATGTGTTGGATGAGCAGCTTCCAATGACTGCATGTCTAAAATAACCTTTCCTCTTGATCATTTATATTTTTGAAATTTACTGTGTGATGGAAAGACCAAAGGAGTAGAGAATGTAAGTAAATCAAAATCAAAGTGCAGTAACATTTAAAAATGTATAATTGTGTATATTATGACATTACTCTGCTTGTGTATTCACCTTCTGTGGTTTGCTAAACATCTATTAGTCTAACCCAAATAAGAGAACAGTGTTACAGGAACATAAATACCCTTGTCACAGATATTTTGTAAAATTGTTTTTACATCGGCTAGCAAACATAAATCACGTATTTTTCATAGGTGCTAAGAATCTGCAACTCCCGTATAGAGGCCAATGGAAACTGCAGGTGCTCAGCATTCCTAAAAATCAGACAAAACGGCTATTAGTGCTCTATCTCTTTACCTACATTTTGTCATAGCCTGTGTTCATTGATATTTTTAATGCTGTCAATAATATGTGCATACCAAGTCATTCTACCTGGAGAATCAACCTGTTCTCCCTCACCTTGCAATATATAGGTCAAGTATGGTAACCCTCTCACTTAATCTAGATTTAGGCATAAGAATACATTCTCTACATATTTTAGTGGAGCCTTGAGAAACTGGTAATTCATTGTAGTATTTAGTGTATAGTTTCCACATTTTTTCCCCCAGAATAATGTGGACGCAGATGGCTGAGTGAATTGGTCATGAATGATAAATACATTTAATTGAACCTTAGGAAGACCCTGATTGTGCACATATACTTGCTTAACAGTAAATATGTGATAATTCTCATTGAAATCCAATGGGTCTTTTCAAGGTTTACAGTTAGGCCTTGATCCCACACAGAATTCCATGTTTAAATGGGATAATTTTTGAGAGCTAATTCCACATAAAATATGAAATGCACCATATCTAAAAATGTACCTGTGTGTCTTATATTTGTCTTGAAAAGCTTTTACATTCATATGTGATCATTGTTGTGGAAAAAGTATGTTGTGCCCAGTCCTCTCCTTTCTCAAGAAAAACTCCTGTTGATGTAATTAATCTCTACTGATGTCATTGAGGAGTTTTGCCTGAAAACGGCAGCGACACGTTGCCCACGTTTTAGCAAGATGCTCCCACAAAATTTCTTCCTTAGCCTGTTATAAGTCTCATGTACTAAAGGACATGTGTGTGGGCGCACACATGCACACACTGTCACAAAGAGGCTTGGGGGATGTGATCTCATAAACATAAATTAAAAAGAAGCAGCGCCTCTTGACAAACATAGATATGAACAACTTGATGTGATTGTTGGAAACATTTATATTCTGTTCCTGAAAAATATGCTGAGTAATATTGGTTGTATAACAGTGTCCAGTTTATGTAATTTGAATAGCGATGAGATTAAAGGTCTCGTTAGAAAATACCTGACACTTGTAATCTGCTGCATTCTGAAGGCAAAAAACCCCGCCACCACTTCTGAACTAGTGGAGTAAAAGTCTCTCTAGAAGTATGATTTAGTATCTGGAGAGGAGGTGAATTCTATTAGGAGCAGTGAAATTACTCCAACCCTCCTTTAAAATTGGGAGTGCAATTTTAACTGGAGTACTAGAAATCCCCATGTCCATTGTAAGCACAGTATTGGGGTGGGGCCTACCGAAACAGGCCTTTTGTGACAAGGGACAATCCATGATATTTCGTCACACTCAATGATACATTTAAAAATCACCAAAAATAACAAAGATGAATTTATGTAGAGATAAAATGTATGCTATTAATTCAGAAATCAGGTATACAGTTCTTGAAGTGTGTGGTATTACCGAGCTACAGAAATTTCTACACTTTGTTGCTACTAAATAAAATTAGGCTATATTAGTATGAATGTATAATAATAGTATAATATATTAGTACATTCCAAAGTAAGAAAAAGCATTTGTAGCATAATTGATAAGACAGAAATAGTACTGACAAAGTTTTTTTCATAAGCTGAACAAACAAAAATAACCATCTCACTAAGGTTTAAATGGTGCTGTGAATATAACTTTTATTGTTTTACGTTTTTATCTTGTTTATACTTACACATTGTGAAGTAACTTTTTCCCTTTTGTTGATGTGAACGTTAATGTTGTTTCCCTCTTCTTCAGAAACATAATATTTTCAGTTGATCTGAAATAATTAATTCATACAAATTAAAAGAGAAACACTTATTAATTGAATCTCATTTCTTAAAACTGATTTTTGGGTTAATTTTAGTTCTCTTATGTAATGTGGCGTGGGTACTCATAAATATTTTTACTCATTAAAGAAAAATAAAATGTAAATAACATTCTTTACTAAAGTTTTTGCTTGGTAATTGCAACAGTAATTTTAATGTTACGCATGTTTACAAGCCTATTAGAAGAAAAGTTATAGCAGTCTAAATGATTCTGAGTAATTTCCAGTAAATGTTTTACCATCCGTGCTTTTTTGTTCTCTTGTGCAAGTAATTTCTCAGGTATAGAAAGACTAACTTTGACCCGTGCATGTTTTTTTAATAAACTTGTAAAAGGAAACAGCTAATAAATACAGAATTCTTATTGGCACTAGGAAGTATATGTAAGTAATATCACATCAGCTAGATTGAGCCTTAATGCTTGCAATTTTCAACAGCACCTCAAGAGATTGCTCCTCAAATAAGTAAAAATAACGGCAAATATGTACGACAACAGTTGTCTCATTGTATTCATTGAGTGTGTTCATTATGTGTTATTAGTCTTTAATTGTGAGAATAAAACTGTATAACTGTTTATCTTGGCAAACCCATTACGTAGAGACTGTACCTTCCTTACAACTAGTGTGTGTATGTGTATTTTATTTCATTTCACATACACTTTTTTGCTAGGTTTCTTTTAGCTGTTTTGGTGTACGAGACTAAGGGAGTATTTTTCAGGTTAAATTTATTGCTAACTTAATCTACACTTGGTAGGCAAACTGCATATCTCAATGGAAAAAAAGATTTTTTTTTCCAGAAAATTCAGTACTTCATTTGTTTTGCTCACCACGCTGCATTAGCACAGTTCTCCCCTGTGTGCATCTGCTAGTGTACAATTTAGCCACGGGCATCTGTAGACCTTGTGGTGATCAGTATTGCAGGCAAAAGCCATATGTGTTTTAAATAAAAAAAATCTCTTTATTTCATTTGCTGTTTTAACTGGATGGATAACTTTTGTGCCTCAAGACAGAGGAAGAGAAAATACAGAAATAATTAATTGCCTCTATTCTTGAGGCAGTTTCGTTTTCCCTCTCCAATATGGAATGCTTGTCAGCTTTCCTGATAAATGACTGCATGTATTTGCATAGATTTTACATTAACACAAAAATTAGTTTTATTTGTGAAAAACTAGTTTACATAATAATGCAAAACCTAGCATTATGGATTATGTTGCCAAACCTAGAAAACTGTAGAGCATTGTAATTTACTTCTTATTGCAAAGATATTTGTTAAGGTTAAGGCATTTTAGTGTGTAGTTTTTACTTTATATAGCTTTATTTTTAAAAAATCATCAGTTCAGGAACATTTAATGTTTATGTACCTTTTCTCTAGGCTTTCATAACTTTAATTATTGATGCTGGTATGAAGTGGACTTCTTTTTTAGAGCTTACATCCATACATTTGTTAGTAAAATAATCTTAAACACGAGTACATTTCCGAAATCTCATGTAACCGGTTTGATAAAAATCTTGTTGCAAGTTGTTAAATAGACACTAAGAACATGTTTTTAGTTTCTAATAATGCTATTAAAATCGTGCTCGATCAAGTATTCATAAAAGCTTTCAGCTATTGTATTCACTTGTATTCCAAGTGTGAGACCAATTTTTTTTCATACGTTCTAACCTGTCTGACATAAGTGACTGGACATTAGTGGTTTCAAGACACATTTATATACATCTCTCTGAAAACTGGGTTTTATCCACAATGTATTATTCCTATATATGGAATTTATGAACCAGTCTAAAACATCTTTGAAGAAAAGCATAGTATCCTAATTTTGAAAAAGATTTAGCCATTTTCATGTTTGTTCATATTAAAACTTTGTATCTTGTTGTTTAAAGACATCTGGTGATTGTATGATATCAGTGTGTTCCCAGTGTTGAAGAAAATGCAGATGTATCACTTTTGTTACATCGTTGTGTATTACAAAAAGAAAGTCTTGCTCCTTATGAAGCATGCTATACTTACTGGCAACTTAAACTAAGCGAGTGCTTTTCTTTGCCACTTCTTGAATCTGGGACACCCTGGGTGCCAGCTGTCACTGCTCAGCTAATGATGACAAATGCCCCTCTCTATGCAGATTGCAGATCTTGTAGGCTGCTATGAAGGCAGGCAGATTACCTTTCTTCAGATAGTAACTTAACCTTTGAAACTCAAGTGTCAGAATGAAATTATTAGCCAGGAGAGTTTCAATATCTGTTTCTTTTATTAAAAAATGGGAGGAGGAGAGCTAAAATTTCAAACGGTGCCATAGAAGCTCATAGTCATAAATTGTTCATGCTTCTCTGCTGCTTTAAAAATAGGAAATTGACACCATTCTGCCTGTGAGCATTATATGCAGTTTGCCAGAATGAGTGCATGAGTTCTTAAACTGACCCTTCAGTTGTACTGTTAAATGGATATAGAGAGCCAATATTCTGCCATTGTTTATACCCGTGCAATCCCTTTGATGCACAGATGTGATTGAGGGCCAAATTTAGCCCCAGATATTTTAAATAAACCTTGATTGTACTTAAATATTATGAAAAGCCATGGGGACACTTATTTATCTAATTAGTATTTCATGTGACCATTTCTAAACATATGATTCTGATTTAGGACCCACGTCAGCAAGGTACTTAAGCAAGTGCCTGACTTTAAGGACCTGAGTAGTGTTGTTGAGTTCAGTGGGACTACTCATGTACTTAAAGTTAAGCATATGTATATGTACATTGTTGAACTGAAGTCTTAGAGCTTAATTTTCCAGTGTAAACTTGAATGTTCTTAATGGAAACGAACATGAAAGAATTAATATAAAGTATCTCTAAAATGTCTTGACATTTTGTAATTTATGTTATAGGGGAAATGGGTTCACAGTGCTATAGAATGAATGAATGAATAACACACTAGAGGCAAAAATAATATATCTATATATTTCTATATATCTGTGTGTATGTATACACACATGCATACATTCACACGTCTTTATATGAGTGTGTGCATATGTATATCCATATATTTGCATACTGGGGTGCATATGGATTTGTATATAGGAGTGAATGTGTGCGCGCACACATGTGTATAAACATTTGTATTTTTCTAGTTTATTTTCTATTAAAAGAATTAAAATATATTGGAAAACTCTTTAATGTGAACATTTCTTTTGCAGTAAAATCAATTTGTGTTGTGAACTATATTTGCATGAGAATATTAAATTACCTCTGAATTGTCATGAATACTCTGAAAATGTATTAACCTACTGTAGTAAAAATATTTAAGCATTTTTTTAGAAAATCTTTACATTTATTAAAATTATGAGACAGTAGACAGTATATGGGAAATTACAGTAAACAGTTATGCTGAAGCATTTAGTAATAAGACCAATAACAGGAAAAGGGGACAGGTTAGAGAAACTGAGACATAAGCAAGAGAGAAAGAAAATGTGTGTTCAGTGTGAGGTTGGAATAGACCTACATTTAGAAAGTAAATGAGATGGGGATACTGAGAGAGGATACTATAAATCGGGGTGGGCAAACCTTTTTGTCCGAGGGCCACATCTGGGAATAGAAATTATATGGTGGGCCATGAATGCTCACAAAATTGGGGTTGGGGGTGCAGGCTTTGTGGTGGGGCTGGGGATGAGAAGTTTGCCCTGTAGGAGGGTGCTCCAGGCTGGGATCGAGGGGTTTGGAGAGCAGGAGAGGGATCAGGGCTGGGGCAGGGAGTTGGGGCATGGGGAGAGGCTCAGGAGGTGCAGGCTCCGAGCAGCGCTTACCTCAAGCAGCTCCTGCAAGAAGTGGCATGTCCCTTCTCCGACTCTTACATGGAGGCGTGGCCAGGCGGGTCTGCACACTGACCCCTCCGCAGGCACCTCACCTGCAGCTCCCATTGGAGTGCATAGGAGCCGGAGTGGGGCAATGCCGCGGCTTCCGGGAGCCACGTGGTACGGCCCCAACCCACTGCCCCAGCCGAAGCGGGGCCGAGCAGCGTAGTGCGACCTCCTCAGCCAGAGCGGGGCCGAGTAGCGTAGTGCGACTCCTTCCCCCTTCCCCCCCCGCAACCCAGCGCCCCGTCCAGAGCGCCGGAATGGGACCGAGCTGCGTGGTGCAGCCCCCGACCCAGTGGCTCAGCCGGAGCAGGGCCAAGCCACATGATGCAGCCCCAACCCAACGCCCAGAATGGAGCATGCCCAGGCAGATCTGCACGCTGCCCCATCTGCAGACACCTCCCCTGCAGCTCCCATTGGAACGTGTAGGAGCCGGAGTGGGGCCATGCCGCAGCTTCCAGGAACCGCATGGTGTGGCCCCCTTTCCCCTGTCCCGGCTGGAGCGGGGCCGAGTGGTGTGGTGTGGCCCCAGACCCAGTGCCCCAGCCAGAGCAGGGCCAAACCACGTGGTGCGTGCAGCTTCAACCCAGCGTCCCGGCCAGAGCACCAGAGCGGTGCCAAGACGCTGATGCAGCTTGCGGGCCGGCTTAAAACAGCTCACAGGTCGTAGTTTGCCCACCCCTGCTAGAAATTGTAAGAGCTATAGAGAAGGCTTTCACACAAACTGTGGCAAAAATGTAAGAAGAGAGAAAAGTCATGTGCCAGATGATGAGAAGGAATGGGAGGTATCTGAGGTAGACTGGAGCACAAGGCACTGAATAAATATAGAAACAGTCAGGGAAATTTGAACTGGATTATGTTGTGATTTGAAAATGAAATTAATGTTATAGTGTTTTAGTAAGTTTGTCCCCGTAATAGTACTTTAAGTAATTGTAAACCCATATACCAGTACTATATTTCTTCACTTCCATTTCTTTTTTGGGTAGGAGGAGAGAATACTGCTTATGAATATTGTCAATTAGTACTTAACTGTTTTGGTAATTTTTTTTAATTAAATGTGCATGCTGCTTAATAGATACTAGAAATGTTTTCCTTTTTAGGATGTTTTTGTTGCCACATAAGGATATTTAGCAATTCTTAATTTTTCTTATAAGCATTATGTTTTAAATATTTAGTAACTATACATGTTTCATATATTTTATGCAACCGTGGAACAATCTGGAGAATAAAAAGGACAAAATGTAGTGTTTCATACACAGCTTTATGCAGTTGGTGCTTGAATGGATTAAAATGAAGTCCAGTGTCTATACAAAAGAAACGTTTGCATGTTTGGATTTGCCCCATCTGTGTCATCTGGTGGTTTATGCAATAGGGGGTATTATCACATGAATCCAAATGCACAAGCCAGTTGTTTTATGGACTGTTTCTGTGCTTGGAGGAGTTTATAAGTTGCCCGCTCTATTGTGTGTCACTCCCAGATGACACGTGTGCATTCTGCTGAGCATATTTTGGGGGTAATTATAACTAATGAAGCCTGGAACACAGCTTGTTCACAACATGATTTATTCTGCTCCTGTCTGATTCTTGAGATTTCTGTAAAACGGTTATATGATGCATACAATTTTGGACAAGTGTGGGGGTATCTGACGTTATTTCAGTTTTCTTAGACAGATTGAGTCAACTTGATTTTCAGTGTATCATAAACTAATTATGAGGCTGAAGAGGCTGGGTAGGCATGCCTGTAAAAAAAGAAAAATACAGGAAAGTAAAATGTGTTGCCATTTCCCAAAATGGAGCGGAATGTCACTTTACAGCATTGATTCTCCAGAGTTGTGTTATACAATTAGCAGGAATTCATGAAAGCCCCATTTATAAGGAAGTTGTATGTAAATAATTGAATTTTATGCTGGTAAACTTTTAGGGAAAGAATAGATGTGTATCATTGATCTTTAAATCACTGAGAAATTCTTGTGTAAAACTTATAAGTAGTAAAGGGAGAAATTTCTACGTTTTCTGTTTGTATTGAATTGTAAAATAAATTAAAATAAATGAAATCTCAATTACAAATAAACTGTAATTTAATGGGATATTTTTTTCCTTAATGTGGTTCTTGCATGCTGTCATGGGCTTTGCAGTGGTCCAGTGGGCTTTACTGGTTCAGTACCTCAAGGTTGCTCTGAATTCCACCAGTTTGGTTTAGTTTCCTTTTATAGCTCTTTTAGTGAATGGTACTTTTATTGGGCATGCTAAGTTCTGATACCTGATTGTATGTTCATTGAGGACAGACCCATTGGTTGGAAGAAAAATACCCTGCAATTTTACACACAAACAAACAACCGTTTATTGAAGCCTGGGTTCTGTCCCGTGTCAAACTGATCTGATTCCACACCCATCCTAATTAAGATCTTCATTCATCAGTCCCTTATGAAAGTAGTTCCACTGACATCATTGGGACTACTACTGTAAGCTGTATATAAGTTTTCAGGATTGTTTCTAAGCCTCTTGTCAAAGACCCCAAGGTGCCTCCACAGTCATGAGACTGTAAGGTACAGTAGCCCCAGGGCCTGTCACATAGTCTGCCCAAACCACCATTTATTGCCCTAACAGACTAGTCACTCCTGCTGGAACACTATCATTGGTACTCAGTCATTGAACTAAATGCTTGCTTCCCCTTTCTTCACCTCCAAACTCTGTACTCAGATTTGGAAGTTTTTGACTCCCTCCAGAACTCCTGATTCCTGCCCCTGTTTACAGCTCAGAGGTTCACCGAGCAACTGACTTTTTTATTCTAAGCCTCCCTGCTCAGCTCCACCCCTCCATGACGAGGGAGAGATTAACCACTTAGACGTCAAACAATGGAACTGATCAAAAATCTGAGGGTCTGAGCCACATGGTTCTTACCAAGAAACCAACAAACAAACCTGTCTCGGGTGCTTATTCAGGGGCTCTGAACAGGGGTAGTAAACTGGAGAGTTTCAGAGAGAGTTTGGAGAGCGAGTGTGAGAAGCTTTCTTTTTAGTTACAGTTCTATGCTCAATGCTGTGATGGCCAGTGTTGGAACAGTGGTTATGACCTGTAACCCAAGTGCGATGTTTTCTTTCCTCCTTGAAGCCAGAAGGGACTTCCTGTGTATGGTGGTTCTGGTAGAAAAGATTCTTGGCTTAAAAGGGCAAGTACAGACACTGAAAAGCATTAGAGAAGCTGAAGAAATCCAGGACAATCAGATTTGGGAAGCGCTGCTGCCCCAGATTCAAGAAAGACAGGAACTGGCTACCAAAGAATCAAAGCGAGAGGAAATCAGAGAGAAGGCTTGGCAGTTTGTAACCACCAGAAAGAGGACTAGGGGGCATTTTACATGGCTGGAGGCAGATAAGGATGTACAGGTTGTAAGTACGAGAGGGAAGAGGACCAGGAGGAATTCCACAGAGCTATGAGCATCCAATCAATACCAGGTCCTCAGTGTGGAAACTGCAAAATATATGTGAAGATCCAGAGGTCTGAAAGGAACAGAAAGGTGTTCCTTTCCTGGGATGCACCTGTGGATGGCTGCTCGTCCCAGCCTGTGGGAAAATCAAGATTGCCCACAAAGAGACCTCCAACTATCCAAAGAAGACAGATGATCCTTGTTGGTGAGTCAATACTCAGAAGAACGGAAAGAACGATTCTTCAAGGAAAAGGTGGACAACAGGCCGATGTCTTCCCAGAGCCAAGACACAGGATGTCACTCTAAGGCTGAGATAAGCTGCTGAAGTCGACAGGGAAGGATCCACTGGTGATGGTGCATATCAGTACTAATGGAACTGTGTTGCGGAATATCTCACAGATTATAGACAACTTCAGGGAACTTGGAAAGGTGCTGAAGGAGAAGAATGTCCAAGTGATCTCCAAAATACTTCCTGCCCCATGAATGAAGACAGAAGGTAGAAGATTCTGGAAGTGAATCGCTGGCTAGGTGAGTGGTGTAAGGCTTTGGTTTTTTTGGAACAATAGTCCACCTTCTGTGGGGAGCAGGGAATATACAAATTGGATGGGGAAGGGAAACCAATCTCTTCAGAGACGGGCTGGCTAGACTAGTCAGAAGGATGTTAAACCAATAACAGAAAGTGAGGGTGAAAAGAGTGGTTAAATGAGAATTAATTTAGCACAAAATTGAGATACTAAGAAGAAAGTTAATCAAAAAAACAAAGGACACACTCTTTAATTGCTTATTCACCAATGCTAGGAGCTTGGGTAACAAACAAGGAGAATTGGAATTGCTCATTATTAACAAAAAAATTGATCTAGTTGGTATTACTGAAACCTGCTGCTATGATTTGCACATTTGGAATGTTAAAATCAATGGTTATAACCTATTTAGGAAGGATGGGGGGGCAAAAGGGGTGGAGGAGTGACAATGTCAAAAATTACATTACTCTTTCTCAGTCACTGACAACTCAGAAGAAAATTATCTGACTGTTTATAGATCCATGTCCTTACAGATAAAGCATATGATGAGGTACTAGTTGATGTTTCCTAGGGACCACACTAGGGGGTAGGGTGACTGGCTCCTGAAACACCTATCTATATATTATTGGAAAAAAGCTGCATGATCATGGGGGACTGCAATATGAGTGATATATGTGGTCAGTATTAGAGCTTCCTCAGAATTTCTAAATATTATAGATGACAATTTCCTAACTCAAAAAGAGTTTCACGCAACACAGGCAAATTTTATATTAGACCTCGCCTCAATGGATAAATAGGAATTGACCACAGAACTAAAAATTGCTTAGGTACCAGTGATCATAATTTGACCACATTTGTTAGTGTGTCACAGGGTAGCTGGTCCCTGTGAAGAGACTAAGCCCAGCTCCTCTGGACCAGAGCAAGTGAGCCCAATCCATCCAGTTAAAGAGGGCAAGGCTACACATGGGCCTATAAAAGGCAGCTAGTGGGCAGTTGGAGATGATGGACTGAGACAGGCTGTGTCCTGGAGAGGGAAAGCCACTCTAGAATGGAGCTAGCGCCTGTGGTGCTAATGACACTTGGTACCAGAAGCTAGATTCCAACCTGCCCTGTAATAAGGGGAAAGATGAAGTTGGTAATCTGCCTGTTAGTGGCAGGACAGCAGCAAGAGCAACAACAGCAGCCCCAGGCCCTGCTGATGCAATTGATGGAAAATCAACAGAAACAGCAGGAGGCCTAATTTGCTGCACAACCAAGGTGGGAAGAAGTCAACTCCAAATTACAGGAGTGGATACCAAGCCACACCGGTAACACATTTGGTGATGGGACTGTGGGCTGGTTGGCTTTGGGACTAGCAAAGCTCGAAGGCCTTCCTCTGACATTCAAGTTGGTGGCAAAGGCAGCGGACTGGGAAGAATTGACTTGGGCGGCCATCATAGCCCCATTCCTGATGGGTGAGGCACATCAGCAAACCGGTCAGTAAGTGATGAACAGATGAACTCCTATCTAGTGCAGATAGGAGGCAGCCATCCTGTACCAATTAGGGCTGATTCCCAAGGCATATAGATGCAGGTTTCAGGTAGAAAAGTTCCCACAAGGGGCATGACCATGAGTAGTGGTCCAGAAATTACAGGACCTCTCAACATGGTGGCTCTGTCCTGAGACCAGTTCAGTGAAGAAAGTCCTGAATCAGATCATTTTGGAGCAGTTCCTGAAGGCACAGAGCTGGGTGCACCGCTTTCAGCGGCCTCAATTGGGGAAGCTGTGGGACGAACTGAAGCCTTCTTTGAGGCCAAAGGAGACAAGCAACCAGAGCAGTATGGTAAACTGAGGGGAGCTCTCCAGGGGAAAAGACCTTGAGTGGCCAAAACTTGAGGAACACACAGAACCTACAAGAACCTGAATAGCCCGGCAGTTTAGTGGAAATTCTGGTGAGAGGGGACCGGGGGCCCCATGATTTGCTTCAGGTGTAACATTAATATGTTATTAAAAGGACTTACCCATTGGGTAACTTACCCAGTTACCTAAACTATTACTATAGTGGAACCAAAAATCAAGGGGCCCTGCTAGTGGTAGTAGCAGTTAAAGTGGAGGGAACAGTAGTTTAAGGGACTTGTAGACTCAGGTTATGGGTACACTCTGGTTCAGGCAGATCATGTGAGGGTAAAGGTGAGGGTAAATAGTCTCGACTGACACCTCCCAGTATATGTCTCCTGTATCCAGGGTGAGACCTACATCTACCCCACCACAGAAGTTGAGCTGGAGGTTCAGGGGTTGGATTATCAAGGGTCTGCTGTGGCCCACAGTTCTGGGAAGAGACTGGGTAGGTTTCTTGGCTCTCATGAAACAGGGGCTAGAACAACCGCCCAAGACTAAGAAGGACCAGAATCGACTAGGAAAGGAAGTAAGAAGGGCTAGTGACTGGAGTAAGGATGTCAAAGGGAGACTGAGTGGGAAATCATGACCTTCTCCAAGGACTGAAGGATCAGTTTAGAAAGTTCTAACATCAGTCGGATGATCTAAGCACCTCATGAGGGAAAATCATCAACTAACTGGTCATGTTAGCTCAAGAGTTAGCACAGGTTTGGGTGGGGGTTGAGGGGAGAAGCAACAGTGTTTGGCCTTGCAGGAATAATGGGCCCAGGCCCAGATAAGGAAAAATGAACCAGGTACGATGGAGACCTAGACAGAGTCCCCGGCTTGACAGAGTCCCTGGCTTGTCAGGACATCATGGGGAACCAAATGAAATCTCAAACCCCTCAGGATACTCTGGGCACCTAAACAGAATCCCAAATTTAACTGAGTACTGTGGGAACCCAGGCAGAACTATCTGTTAAACAAGTGAACCTGGGGACTTAAACAGGACCACCCCAACAAGTGGAGGCCCAGATAGGGGACGGAGGTGGAAAACAGGAGTCCAATGCAGGAAGAGAGATAACATGGACTTGTTTTATGGCTCCCCTCCTAAGGGCCAGCAAGCTTACAGACCACCTCAAGTCAGTGGAGAGTGAACTGCAGAACCTCAAGTTCGAGAAAGAACAACTTGCCACACATCTCTAGTTCACTGAGGAGGAAGGAGAACATTTACTCCTGACGGTTCATGAACTTCAGACTGAAATAGAGGCTCTGTTTGCAGAGATGGAAAAGTCTAGGCATGCAGCCCCTACTGCACAAAACTCAGGGTGACTGAGAGTTTGTGTTTGGGGAGAGGGACCTGGCTATGCCCTCTAGGACTCAGAGAACACTCCATGACTGGGCGGGACTTGTGGGAAATGGTGGTTGAAATATTGGTATTATGTTAAACCACTAAGGGGAATATTTTGGTTAGTTTAAGAAAGGAAATTGGGCCCTAAAATGTTGTAATGAATGATGTTGCAGAATGTCGGGGCGGAAAGGTGTGTTTTGCACTGAATAAGATGAGAGTAGCCCGAGGAGTCCATCTCACAGGAAGGAAAATAAATATGTTTTTTTTTCTTTTGGAAAGTGGGGCAGGGGATGTCATAGGGTAGCTGGTCCCTGTGGATAAAATAAGCCCAGTTCCCCTGAACTAGAGCAGGTGAATCTTATCCAGACAATTAAAGAGGGAGAGGCTACACCTAGGTCTATAAAGGGCTTCTAGTAGGCAGTTGGAGAAGATGGACAGAGATAGGCTGCGCCCTAGGGATGGAAAGCCACACTGGAATGGAGTTAGCTCCTGTGGTGGGTCCCTGGAGCAAGGGCCAGGGCTCAGAGAAGCAGTTTTGGGGCTGTCGTTCCAGGAAGGGAGCAGAGCTGACTGAAACTGGGAAGGTGCCAGGAGCAGGAATGCGAGAGACCCCTGGAAGAGGTGGCCTTGAAGCACCTAAGGCTAAGGAAGGAGTCACAAGTCATTCTGTTTGTTCATTATCCTTTGTTAAGAAAATAAACCTTCTTGCAAAAGACTGGGTGTGGCAGCACGTGCTTTGAAGTTGGGGAGAAGTCTGGCCCAATGACAGAATGAAAATAGAATAAAGTCTGAACCAATAATGTATATATGCTTGCAGCTTTAAAAGGACCAATTGCACAAAGCTGAAAACAATTATGAGCCAGATCAGTTGGGAGAAAGACTTTTAACAAAAAATCTGAATGATTATTGGGAAATGTTTAAGAGCTTTGTATTGGATACCCAAAAAGCTACAATCAAGAGAGAAGGCTGCACTAGTTAAAGAACCAACCTGGCTTACAGGGGAAGTGAGGCAGTTATAAAAATAATAACAAATGGAAGAAAGGGAAAGTTGATAGTAATGAATATAAATCAGAAGCTGGGAATTCTCAAGATTGATAAGGAAAGCACGAAAGCAATCTATGGCCAGCAGAGTTAAGGACAATAACTTTTTAAGAACATTAGGAACAAAAACAATGGTATTGGTCTTTTACTAGATTGAAATGGTAGAATTGTCAGTAATGCAGAAAAAGCAGAAGTGTTAAATATTTCTGTTCTGTATTTCGGGAGAAAATGGATGTTCTTCTTCAAGTGCTTGTTCATGTCAATTCCAATCAGATGTGTTCATGCGCATGTGCACAGTAGCTGGAGAATTTTTCCCTTAGCAGCATCCGTGGGTTGTCCTGGGCGCGCCCTGGAGTCACGCCTTGATGGCGCTCAATATAGAGCCCTGCTGACCCACTACCCCCTCAGTTCCTTCTTATCACCAGTAACGGTAGTTCGAACTTCCCCTTGCTCTTGCTTCGGCAAGCGGCTTAGCAGTTCCTTAATTACTTACGCTGGACATAGTTAGTTTCCAGTATAGTTAGTTAGTATGGTATATTAGTTCTTCTATAAGTTTCAGTTACAGGAGGTTTCCCCGGTTTCGCCCCCTTTTGTTACCAGGGTTACCTTTGTTACCACAATCCCTGGGCTTTAAGACTTGCCAGATCTGCGCAAAGCACATGCCCAAAAGTGACCCCCCACACCTCTTGTTTACGGTGCCTGGATGAGGGTCACCAAAAAGACCGCTGCAAGATTTGTCGGGAATTCCTCTTAGAGAGGGAGCAGCCTCTAAAAATTCTCCTCATGGAGGCAGCTCTCTGACTTCAGTCAGACCTAGGTGCCTGGGATCTCACTCCCAGCACGTCATCTTCGGCGAGAAGCACGCCGGTGCCATCCTTGAAAGCTCCGGCATCAAAGAAAGACACTGGCAAGGAAGCTCGGCACCGTCATGGAGCCCCTCAGGGCCACTCCAGCCTTCGGCACTGGTCCCAATTGCTGGCGCAGAAGAAAAAGAGATCAGAGAGAGGCAGATCCCACTCAGCAAGACTCAGGGACCAGCCATCAGTGGTACCTCAGTCGGGCCACGGCTCCAAGGCTCAGAGTGCGGCCACGTTGACTCCTGCCCAGGCGAGGCAGTTGAGTCTGGGCCTGTCTCACTCACCAAACCCATTGGAGCATCTGCCACTTCCGTCCATCCAGAGGCTATCATGGCAGTGCAGGACCCGCACAGCCTCACAGCACCATTCTCGCCGCTGAGACAGGAAGGCACGCTGGCACCGCAGGCTCCATCCTGGCACCCTGGACAGTCTAAAGGGAAGCTTGCGATGATGGCACGCTGATCCCCATCATCTCGGCACCCTGCCATGCCAGTGCCTCCATCACAGGAGAGCAGTCAGTCTCCTGGTTCTCAATACTCTACCTTGAGAGGAGCTGCTCCACCTTGGTCCTCCTATTCGGAGTTGGAGTCGGACTCATACCGCTCTGACTATAGTAGGAGCACCATAGATGGTCCGGCCTGATGCAGTGGCCCTCTCATTGGCATAATCTGGCTCAGTGGCCCTTTTGGACTCTGTGGGCACCCCCTCCATTATTGGTGCTGGCTGCGATGGCGCCTACAACAACCCCAGTGCACATGCTGCACCAGGCGCCGACACCAGCTCTGTCGTGGGGTGCAGCGCCAGTACCAGCCCTGTGCCTCTTGCAGCACCGGGACCAGGCTAGCCTATTGCAATCCCTCCGGGTTCATGAGATCACTCGGGTGGGGATGGTAGGGAGCAACCACCTCCCCTGGTGGCCTCCCCCTCACCAGATGATGCTCTGGCAGGCACTTCAGTGGCCCCAGCTGTGGAAGACTCCAGGGTGTTGCAGCAGCTGCTGTGCTAGGTTGCCCAGGGGTTGGGCATTAAGGCGGAGGAAGTTGCAGATGATGCAGACCCTATGGTCAACATCCTGGCCCCTTCTGGTCCTTCCTGTATCGCCTTGCCATTCATTAAAACAATTACACACATGAATAAGACCCTGTGGGAGACCCCAGCCTCGCTGCCACCTACCGCAAAGCGTAATGAGCGCCGGTACTTTGTTCCCTCCAAGAGCTATGAACATCTCTATTCTCATCCCCAGCCTGACTCTCTGGTGGTGGATGCTGCTACTCAGCGGGGGGAAACAAGGCTTCCAGGGCCCTTACCCCAAGAATAGGGATGCAAAAAAGTTAGACCTGTTCGGACGAAAGGTTTACTCCATGTGGGGATTACAACTCCGAATATCCAACCAGCAGGCCATCATCAGCAGGTACTCCTACAACATCTGCTTGGCGATGGCTAAATTCATGGAGTTGCTCCCCTTGGACTCCCGTGCCGAATTTTTGGCGTTGGTTGAGGAAGGGAGATTGATCTCAAGGGCATCCCTTCAGGCAGCACTTGATGGGGCAGATGCGGCCACGAGGATTATGGCCACAGGAGTGGCTATGAGAAGGGGCTCATGGCTGCAGGTTTCTGGCCTCCCCTAAGAGGTACTGCAAACCATTCAGGACCTGCCTTTCGAGGGTGAGACTCTCTTCTCAGAGAAAACTGAGAAAAGGCTAAATAGCCTTAAAGACTCCAGAGCCACCCTCAGGTCCCTGGGCCTCTATACCCCTACAATGCAGCGGAGACATTTCTGTCCACAGCCTCCTCAGCGGTTCGGTCATCAGAACCACCAAGATGGCTCCAGAAGGAGGAATCAGAGCGGCAGGAGAAGGCTGCGTCAACCCTCTGGCCAGGACTCGGAACAATCCATGCTGTCTTCAGGGGCCAAACCAGCCTTTTGAAGGGCGGTCGAGAACGGTGCACCAGAGCGAGATCTGGATCCATCCTACCTTTTCCTCCCGACTATCCCCTTTCTACCATGCATGATCCCGTATTACTTCGGACCGCTTGGTGCGCCACACGGTAAAGAGGGGATACTCCATCCAATTCTGTGCCCTCCCGCCCTTCCACCCCTCTTCCCCGTCCCTCTTCAGGGACCCCTCCCACGAGCAACTCCTTATACAGGAGGTGCAGTCGCTCCTATTGCTAGGGGCAGTGGAGGACGTTCCTCAGGAGCAGAAGGGCAAGGGGTTCTATTCCCGGTATTTCCTAATACCGAAAGCCAAGGGCGGACTCAGGCCCATCTTGGATCTGCGAGAATTCAACAAGTTCGTGAAGAAACTCAAGTTCTGCATGGTCTCTTTGGCATCCATCATCTCCTCATTGGATCCAGCAGACTGGTATGCTGCCCTCGACTTGAAAGACATATTTTCATATCACAGTCACTCAGCCCCATAGAAAGTATCTCAGGTTTGTGGTGAACAGTACTCACTACCAAATAAGTCTTTCCATTTGGCCTGTCAGCAGCACCTCAAGTCTTCACCAAGTGCATGGCAGTCGTCGCCACATTCTTGCGCAGGCACCAGGTACAGGTATTTACATACTGCGACAACTGGCTGATCAAGGGCTGCTCTAGGACCCAAGTGGAAACTCTTGTCAAATTCATCAGAGCCACCTTTGACAGCCTGGGTCTCCTTCTAAACCAGGGGTGGGCAAAGTACGGCCCGCGGGCTGGATCCGGCCCCTCAGGGCTTTGGATCTGGCCTGCGGGATTACCCCCCGTGGTGCTGCGGGCCCCGCACCACTCTGCAGAAGCAGCCAGCACCACTTCCTTGTGGCCCCTGGGCGCGGGGGCAGAGGGCTCCGTGCGTTGCCCATGCCTCCAGGCACCGCCTCCCGCAGCTCCCATTGGCCGGGAATGGGGAACCGTGGCCAATGGGAGCTTCGGGGGAGGTACCTGGAGGCGCGGCAAGGGCAGCGCACACAGAGCCCTCCGCCACCCTCCCCCAGGGGCCGCAGCGATTCCTGGAGCGGCGCGGTGTGGGGCCAGGGCAGGCATGCAGGGAGCCTGCCCTGGCCCCGGTGCGTGCCGCTGCCACCCCGGAGCCGCTTCAGGTAAGCGGCGCTGGGCCGGAGCCCGAACCCCTCCTGCACTCCGCCCCCCAACTCCCTGCCCTAAGCCCCCTGCCTGCACCTCATACCCCTCCTACACCCTAACCCCCTGGCCTGAACTCCCTGCTGCACCCTGCACCCCTATGCACCCCAACCCCCTGCCACACCCGCACCCCTCCTGCACCCTAATCCCCCGCTCTGAGCCCCCTCCCGCAGTCTGCACCACTGCTCTGAGCCCCCTCCTGCATTCTGCACCCCTCCTGCACCCCAACCCCCTTCCCTGAGCCCCCTGCTGCACCTTGCACCCCTCCTCTGTCCCAATCCCTTGCCTTAAGCCCCTTCCTGCACACCGCACCCCCTCCCACACCCCGCACTCCCTGACGCACCCCAACCTGCTGCCCCGGCGCTGCATACAATTTCCCCACACAGATGTGGCCCTTGGCCCAAAAAGTTTGTCCCCCCCCCATTCTAAACCAAGCAAAATCGACACTGTCCCCTGTCCAGAGGATAGAGTTTATAGGAGTAGTACTGGACTTGACCCAAGCCAGGGCATACCTGCCGGAAGCAGGGTTTCAGGCCCTGGCTAACATAATTCCAGGCCTCAGACAGTTTCCCACCAACACAGCAAGAAACTGCCTGAAGTTTCTGGGACACATGACTGCGTGTACCTATGTGGTACAGCACGCCAGACTCCGGCTTCGATCTCTTCAGTCGTGGCTCGTGTCAGTGTATAGCTCAGCCCAGGACACCTTGGACAGGATAGTGACCCTGCCTCACCCAGTCCTCAACTCTCTCCAGTAGTGGCTTGACCCTCAGGAGGTATGCTCAGGGGATCCCCTTTGCCAGTCCACAACCGTCTCTTTCGCTAGTGATGGACGCATCAGACTTGGGCTGGGGAGCACATCTAGGAGACCGCAGGACTCAAGTTCTTTGACCTGAGGTGGACCTGGCTCGCCACATCAACATCAGAGAGTTGAGAGTGGTGAGCCTAGCATGCCAGACCTTCCAGGCATACTTAACGGGACAGTGCATATCAGTCCTGACAGAAAACACAACAGCAATGTTCTATATCAACAAACGGGGGGTGCAACCTCTCCCCTGTGCCGGGAAGCCTTCATTCTGTGGAACTTGTGTGTAGAACATTCAGTACACCTCCCCGGGGTACAGAACGAACTGGTGGATCACCTCAGCAGGTCCTTTCACGGCCACGAGAGGTCTCTTCGACTAGATGTCATGAACTTAATCTTCCGGAACTAGGGCCTTCCCCAGATAGACCTGAGAAGGGAACAAGCTCAGGTTATATTGATAGCTCCAGCCTCGCCCTGCCAGCACTGGTACACATCTCTCCTACATATGTCCATGGAAGCTCCAGTCACCCTGCTGCTCTTCCCGGACTTTCTGATACAACCGGGAAGTCCGCGGTCGTCTTCAACATCCGAGCCTCGAGTTGTTTCACCTCACAGTGTGGAAGCTCCATGGTTGAACCCGATGGAGCTTCCTGTTCAGACCAGGTTAGACAGGTCTTCCTTGGCAGCAGAAAACCCTCTACGAGAGCTACCTACCTTGCCAAGTGGAAGAGATTTTCAATCTGCTCGACACAGCACCATTCATCCCCGACGCTCACCTCAGTACCGCTCATTCTTGACTATCGCCTCCATTTGAAGCAGCAGGGACTTTCTTTGTCATCAATAAGGGTACACTTAGCTGCCATCTCGACTTTCCACCTGGGCCAGGAGGGCCTGTCAGTGTTTGCTAACCCCATAGTTAGACAGTTTTTAAAAGGGCTCAACAGGCTATGCTAGGGGTAGGCAACCTATGGCACGCATGCCGAAGGCGGCACGTGAGCTGATTTTCAGTGGCACTCACACTGTGCCCAAGTCCTGGCCACTGGTCTGGGGAGGGTTCTGCATTTTAATTTAATTTTAAATGAAGCTTCTTAAACATTTTAAAAACCTTATTTACTTTACATACAACAATAGTTTATTTATATATTATAGACATACAAAGAGACCTTCTAAAAATGTTAAAATGTATTACTGGCATGCAAAACCTTAAATTAGAGTGAATAAATGAAGATTCGGCACACCACTCCTGAAAGGTTGCCGACCCCTGGGCTATACCCTCACGTCTGTCAGCCTGTCCCAGCCTGGGACTTCAATCTAGTCCTGTCCTGACTCATGGGACCTCCCTTTGAGCCCTTGGTGACATGCTCCCTGCTCTACCTCTCTTACAAGGTGGCATTCTTGGTAGCAATAACCTCGGCCAGGAGGGTGTCTGAACTCAAGACCCTAATTTCAGAGTCCCCTTATACCGTGTTCTATAAGGACAAAGTTCAGCTCATATCTCACCGTGCTTTCCTCCCGAAGGTGATGTCGCAGTTTCACATCAACCAGGACATCTTTCTCCCGGTATTCTACCCTAACCCGCACTCCAGCGGCAGGGAGCAGATACTTCAGTCATTGGATGTCCGCAGGGCACTAGCCTTTTACATTGAGGGAATGAAGCCGTTCAGAAAATCAGTCCAGTTATTCATGGTAGTGGTGGGCAGAATAAAAGGTTTGCTTGTGTCATCACAATGCATTTAGTCATGGATCACATCCTGTATCCATGAGTGCTACAAGCTGGCAGGGGTTCTCGCACCCCCAATCACTGCATACTCTGGCAGGGTGCAGGCTTCATCAACAGCGTTCCTGGCACAGGTCTCCACTCAGGAAATCCGCAGAGCGGCGACGTAGTCCTCCATCCACACTTTCACCATGCACTATGCGGTCACCCAGCAGGCCAACCCACAGATGCTGCTAAGGGAAAAATTATCTGGCTACTGTGCACATGTGCACGCACGCACCTGACTGGAGTAGACATGAACAACACATCTCGAAGAACAACAATTATGAGAAGGTGAGTAACCGTTTTATAGAGTCTTATCATCTGGTGATGATGATGATGATGAAATGCTTTCAATTCCAGTAGTAACTCAGGAGGATATTAAACAGCAGTTACCAAAATTAGATATTTTTAAATCAACAGATCTATATAACTTGCATCCAAGACATTTAGAAGAACTGAGTGAAAAACTCACTAGATCTTCAGTGTTGATTTTCAGTAACTCTTGGAACTCTAGAGAAGTTCCAGAAGACTGAAAGAAAGCTAATGTTATGCCAATATTTAAAAAGGGTAAACAGAACAACTCAGGCCTGACAGCTTGACATTGATCCTGGGCAAAATAATGTAACAGCTGATATGGGACTTGATTAAAAGATTTAAAGGAATGTAATATATTTTATGTCAGTCAACACAGTTTATAGAAATAGACCCTATCAAACTACCTTTTGTGGTTTTACATCAAAGTACATTTGCTGAGGTTGATAAAGGTAACAGTGTTTATGTAATATACTTCTGTAAGGCAGTTGAGTTGGTACCACACATTTTGATTAAGAAATAATAATGATACAAAATAAACATGGCACACATGAAAAGGTTTAAAAAACTGAAGCTAGACAAATTCTATTAGAATTAGATTAGATTAGAAATAAGGTCCAAATTGTTAACAGTGAGAATAATTAACCATTGGAACAACTTACCAAGGGTTGTGGTGGCTTTTCCATCACTGGCAATTTATAAATCAAGATTGGGTGTTTTTTTCTAAAAGATATGTGGTAGTTCCAAAAGGAATTAATTCATGGAAGTTCTGTGGCCTGCATTAAACAGGAGGTTGGACTAGATCATCACAGTGGACCCTTCTGGTTTTATAATTGACGAATTTATTAAATCTTGCCACCTCAGTGCTTAAACAGATGCTCCTGCAAAGCTTACCTGATGCAAAGGATGTGAGTCTGAAAGTTGTAATTCTGTATATAGAAAAGAGGGGATTGGGGGAAGTGAACCAAAAATTCATTTCATTATGCACTTCATGAACACTGTTACTCAGACAGGAAAGAAAACCTGCTGTTAAAAAAATACACTTCATATTCTTATTATTACATGTATAACCACAATAAGAGTAGTCCTCATCTAAATTTTTTTGAGCATATGAACAGTCACAGGACCATGCTAGCTCATCATGGGTGAAGAGAAATCTTTAGGTCACAAGTGCATTGTAGAAGAGGGCTTTCCTAAGCTACCCCTTCAGGGGTACCTCTCTAACAAATCTCCAGTCTGCTCATGGCCTTGCGTTTCCACTGTAAGTGACAGCATAAACATCCCATTCCATTCCCAAGGTGGTCCTCGCCCCCAAAAGCAAACAAAACTTCCCTACTCCAAGCAGAGTTTGACCTTGAGAGGAGAGAAATGTTAGAGACTCCATGAAGTCCAGACTTCATTATTGCTGTTGATTGTATGTGGAAGGTGCTTAGATACTAAGATGTTGAGTGATAGATAAAACCTTTAGATAGATTAGATAGCTGGGAATCAAAGCTGTAGGAGATGTATATAAAAATAAGATGTAAAAGCTGATTGACTGGTTTATTGTATTGGCTCACAAATATAATTAAAAGATTTACTAAAATGTTTACAATAAGTAGATTTTGTTTTCTGGCTATGGGGATATTTTGGTTGGTGGCATTTTCTGATTTTCATCCATTTATAAAACTGTGTGTTCTGAATACATTCTCTACAAGATCATTGGTACAATGATTGCTGTGAAATCTGACCTTCACTGGCAAAACAAAGGTAATAGGTTTTTATTTTTGGAGATCAGACTTGTATTACCTTCTTAAACTGATGCCTGGAACAATGTTTAAAAGGTAAAGTAGGTTGTATTACAAGAGGTTCATTTATTTAGCAGTACATACCTGACATTGAATTCCTCAGAACTTCATTTCATTTCACGGACAAAACCAATATTTTGCACATTTCATAAGGTCCATTGCGGGAGTTCTTTAACATTTTTGTGTTTTTCTGTGTTAACAGAACATGGCATGTAATACTAGAACAATGGGTGTATTAGAAATGCTTAGTACAGATCATTTTTTTTCTTAGTTGGAAAGAGAACTTTACATATTTAAAAATAATTGTAATTAAAGATTCTGGTCCTCATTAAAATAATATAATGTAATGTTGTGTTTTTAATAATCTACTCTTGTTTAGTTGAATTTCAGCTGTTACATATGTCAGGATTTAAACATTCTATAAAATATTTCTACAGTTACAAATTTCATTTTGAAAAAGTGATATGTAATGTAAGCAGCAGCTTAAATGGTGGGGTTCATTTACATCAGGTGTAAATTGGTCAGTGCAACTTATCCCAATTTAGTATTTTGTGCAGACCAAATTTAGTCAATTGAATTAAACTCCCATTTAAGTCAGTACAATTAAAATTAGTGGGAACTGCACCTGTTTATGTGAAGGCTGAATTTGGTTCTTTTCTGTGTTAGGAATAGTTAGAGGATTAAGGCCAGGATCCACAAAGATACTTAAGTGCCTAAACCCCAGATTTAGGCATTTAAATCCTAGTTATAGGCTCCACTGCAATCCACAAAACTGTCACTGAATGTTATAGGCACCCAAACTCACTTGGTGCCGAAATTTCTGCTTCTGGGCATGTGCACCACTGCCTCATTCTAGGCAAATGGATGCCTAACTCCTGCATAAACCCCAGAGCAAGGGTGGGCAAACCAGCGCCCACAGGCCATGTCCGGAATCCAGCCCTCGAGCTCTCGCTGGGGAACTGGGTCGGGGGCTTTCCACTCGGCTCCCGGAAGTAGCGGCATGTCTCCGCTCCAGCTCCCACATGTAGGGCAGCCAGGGCCAGGGGGCTCTCCATGCAGTCCCCACCCCCAAGCGCCACCCCCCGCAGCGTCCGTTGTCCAGGAACCGGGCCACTGGGAGCTGCAGGGATGGCAGCTGTGGACGGGGCAGCACACAGAGCCGCCCTGCGCTACGCCTCTGCATAGGAGCCGGAGCAGGGGCATGCCGCTACTTCTGGGAGCTGCGGGGGCGGTGCCTGCAGATGGGGCAGCACGCCGAGCCGCCTGACTGCGCCTCCACGTAGGAGCTGGAGTGGGGACATGCCACTGCTTTCAGTAAGTGCCACCTGGAGCCTTCACCCTTGAGCCCCCCCTTGCACCCCAACCTTCTGCCCAAGCCCTGATCTCCCATCCCACCCTTCGAACCCCTCGATCTCAGCCTGGAGCATTCTCCTGCACCCCAAACCCCTCATCCCCAGCCCCACCCCAGAGCTTGCACCCCCAGCCAGAGCCCTCAACCTCCCCACGCCCCAGACCCCTGTCCCAACCCTGATCCCCCTCCCACCTACAAACCCCCTAAGTCCCAGTCTGAAGCTCCCTCCCACATCCTGAATCCCAACTTCTGGCCCCAGCTCAGAGCCCTCACTCCCTCCCGCACCCCAACCCCCAATTTTGTGAGCATTCATGGCCCACCATACAATTTCTATACCCAGATTTGGCCCTCAGGCTAAAATGTTTGCCCACCCCTGCCCCAGAGCAATTAATAAACTGGGGGAAGATAGGCATTTTCCACCTAATTTGCATGTGGGGCCTGATCCATTGGGGGTGCTCAGAGGCTGCATACCAGATTGGGGCCCATTTAAAGTATGGCTAGCAAAAGAGGTGGTGGTGCAGCAATCTCCTACTTTATAACATTAAACTCAGTGGTTAGCGTCTTTATCTGGGTTATGGGAGACCCCGGTTCAGCTCTTCCCCATCAACTGCGGGGAAGGGATTTGAACACATCAGGAGAATGCTCTAATCTCTGAACTATGGGTTTTCTGATATGGGGCTCCATCTAGCTCTCCTACCGCAGCTATGCCAGTGTGGATTAATAATGAAAGACTGATTGGAGCAGGAGGACTGGACCCTTGTCTCCATCCTCCCAGGTAGGTGCCCTAGTGACTGGACTATAGAGTTATTTATTCTCTCTCTCTCTTCCCACTCCCCCCGCATTCCATTGTGGATAAATCATTAAACACGAGAGAGTTTGAATGACTCTGTAGTCCTTTTCCTGCTTTTCTTATTTTGTAACAATAATAATAGTTTTGTGCATGTGCACTAATTTACCACTTCACATAGAATCATAGAATATCAGGATTGGAAGGGACCTCAAGAGGTCATCTAGTCCAACTCCCTGCTCAAAGCAGGACCAATTCCCAACTAAATCATCCCAGCCAGGGCTTTGTCAAGCTGGGCCTTAAAAACCTCCAAGGAAGGAGACTCCACCGCCTCCCTAGGTAATGCATTCCAGTGTTTCACCACCCCCCTAGTGAAAAAGTTTTTCCTAATATCCAACCTGCACCTCCCCCACTGCAACTTGAGACCATTGCTCCTTGTTCTGTCATCTGCCACCACTGAGAACAGCCGAGCTCCATCCTCTTTGGAACCCCCCTTCAGGTAGTTGAAGGCTGCTATCAGATCCCCCCTCATTCTTCTCTTCTGGAGACTAAACAATCCCAGTTCCCTCAGCCTCTCCTCATAAGTCATGTGCTCCAGACCCCTAATCATTTTTGTTGCCCTCCGTTGGACTCTTTCCAGTTTTTCCACATCCTTCTTGTAGTGTGGGGCCCAAAACTGGACACAGTATTCCAGATGAGGCCTCACCAATGTCGAATAAAGGGGAACGATCACGTTCCTCGATCTGCTGGCAATGCCCCTACTTATACAGCCCAAAATGCCGTTAGCCTTCTTGGCAACAAGAGCACACTGTTGACTCATATCCAGCTTCTCGTCCACTGTGACCCCTAGGTCCTTTTCAGCAGAACTGCTACCTCGCCATTCGGTCCCTAGTCTGTAGCAGTGCATGGGATTCTTCCGTCCTAAGTGCAGGACTCTGCACTTGTCCTTGTTGAACCTCATCAGGTTTTTTTGGCCCAATCCTCTAATTTGTCTAGGTCCCTCTGTATCCGATCCCTACCCTCTAGTGTATCTACCATGCCTCCTGGTTTAGTGTCATCTGCAAACTTGCTGAGAGTGCAGTCCACACCATCCTCCAGATCATTAATAAAGATATTAAACAAAACCGGCCCCAGGACCGATCCTTGGGGCACTCCACTTGAAACCGGCTGCCAACTAGAATGGAGCCATTGATCACTACCCATTGAGCCCGACGATCCAGCCAGCTTTCTATCCACCTTACAGTCCATTCATCCAGCCCATACTTCTTTAACTTGGTTTTATGACCAACATACACCTAACATTTATTGTACCCTTTTTATGTCTCTGCTTAATTTAACCCAGAGGTTTACAAGGGAGATGCACCACTTATACCTTGCTGCATTTGGGCCAGTGCATATAATTTACTCTATAACTTACCTTCATATAAAATAGTTTTTACATACAAGTAGTTAAATGTAAAAATAGATGATCATTCACCTACTGTGATTAAACAGAACTTGGCAGTTAGTTTCAATGACCTTGAAGCTCAGTGGCTTGCTTGTTTCTTGGACAGTATGTAGTAAGTTCAAACGGCATACTGCTATTTGAACTCCCATCTAGAACTGACTCTGCAGTGCCGTGTTAAGACCTGATGTGCACATAATGTATCCGTTTAACTAAAGGTATGATTTTATACTGATTTAGTTTAAATTGGTGCAACTTCTGTGTGTGGATACACTTAGATCAGTTTAAACCAGGCTTCCATTATGAATGTAGCTTATGTTGGTAAATTTACAGGCACCAGTTAAACCAATATAACTAGTCTTAAACCAATACAAAAAGTCCACACATACAAGTTGCATCTGTTTAACTAAACCAATTTAAGTTCAAGTGGCTGCCTGCTGCTTGCCAGAGACTGCTATTTCAGAGAAGATGTTAAGCTGAGACCCTCATCTGTCCATGTCTGGAGACTGTGCAGGTAGAAGTTAAATAGTGGTTGTTAATTATGAGGCACTGTGTAGAATGCACTTTATGAAACTTGTTAAAAGATAAGGTTTGTACCCCAACGAGCTTACAGGGTAAGTCAGACATACATGAGATAACAACTGCAGAGTGGGAAATTATGAAAACATTGTCAATAAAATCAAGATAGGAACACCTAATGAGAGATGTGTTTTTGAAGGAGGAGAAAAGGCATTTGGCAGCATGCTAAAGATGACTGTTCCAATTTTAGGTTGGAGAGTATGTGTGAAAGTGAGCTCAAAGCATAAAACCAGGGAAGGAAATATAGGGAAGAGTTATGAGAGAGAAATGGAGGAGCAGGAAATGTAGGGGAAGACTATCAGAATGGGGGAAAGAATGTGTTTGAAAGTGGAGAGAGGTGAAAAAGGGGGGCTGAAATGAGGATCAGATGGGAAGGGACAAGATTCACGACTGGGGAAAATGTCATGTCACTTCTTAAAAACAAACACACACACACACAAAAGGTAGAGAATAAAACTGACAATCTTGGCCAACAGTCCCTGCCTCACTAAAATGGGTTCTAATGCTCAATAATGAGTGAGCTATTGCCAAGTCCGTAAATTGCTGTATTTGCCTGAATTGCCTGACACTACCAGGTACTTAAGTTAGTGTTACTAAACATACTGCTTGTGAACCATCCACTCTCAATCCTACATTATTTATTATTGTCCTTGTTTAATTTTATAGACTAGCATACATTTCTGCATTGTTTCACAGAAATAAAAAAGACAAAATCCCAATCCTGAGGAGTTTTTAGTCAAATTTAGACAAATGCAAGGAATCATGACAGTAGATGAATGAAAGGCATTGGGGAAGGGACAGAAGCTACAGTAAATAATCTGATTGGTATTATGTTATATATGAAGCTTGTACATCCTGATGCTGAAGTAAATTCCAGCAGTAGAAAGCTAGCAGAAAAGTGGGAGGAAAGTGAAGATGCTTGGTGAATACAAAGAAGGAAGGTCCATGTTAGGTGGTTCCAGAAAAGAAGAAAATAGGAAGAATGGGGAGGAAATGAGAAATAGCTGCAAGATAAGAACGGCCTAGGTTGCGAGGTGGAAGTTAGGAAGTAATAATGACAGACGTTGGACGAGGCAAGGATAGACACATCTATGTTGGAAGCGAAGCTAATGGTCTAACTCTCTGCTGGCATGGCTTCCTTGCAGTCAGTGGAGTTATGCCAGCAGAGAATTTGGTCAAAGATATTTGAACAAGATGCAGAAGCTACTGCAGAGTGTGCACATCTCATTGACATTCCATTCACTTTTGTGGATCTCAGGCAGGGCAAACTGAAGACCAAACACAGAAAAGCTTTCTGTGTTGCCTGATAAATACGTTAACCAAACAGATTGGTAGTGTTGTAGTTGTAGAAGTTCCCTTCAAATGCATAACCAAGTGAATGTGCATAAAGAAATGTACTTGTTAAATCCACCTGCAGATAGGAGTGGAGGATGCATAGTTTTCCCCTGCCTTAGTGTTGATGTGGGGGGGCCAGGAGAGGGGATGATGGCATTTGTTCAACGTATGATATATTATTCTTTAATGATATGTCACAATAGCATATCATACCAGACTGATGCAAATTGGAACAATTGTGTGATTAGTTTGTGGCTCTGTGCAGATGTATTCAGTGATGAAGTGGCTGTGAAAAATAGAGTACCATTGATTTTCATTACCCTTTTGTAAATCTTCTTGGGATCTCTTGTAAAAGGCTCTGTATAAAACCAGATACTTCTATTGTAACAGTGCTTTTCATTGGTATTCTATCACAAAAGAAGAGTTTTACTCTTTTATCATATTTTGAGTGAAAGGTAATGATAATTTGATTAGTCATATGTAAGGCTATGTTTTAATCATCGGTGTTTTTAGTAAAAGTCATGGACAGGTCATGGGCAATAAACAAAAATTCATGGCCCTGTGACTTATCCATGACTTGTACTAATAAATACTCCAGACTAAATCTTAGGTGCTCTGGGGGCCTCCAGGGCACTGCTACTGCTCTGGGGGGGCCTCCATGGCCCCGTTGCTGCTCCTGTGGGGGGTGGTCCGGGGCCCCACGGCTGCTCTGGAGGTGGCCCGGGGCCCCGCGGCTGCTCCCGGGAGGAGGGGGGCGGCCCAGGGCCCCGTGGCTGCTTTGGGGCAAGGCGGCTGCTCCGGGGCGAAGGTGGCTGCCCAGGGTCCCCTGGGTCAAGCTACCTGGGGCCGCCTGAGCAGCAGCAGGTGTGGCGGGCCACGGGACTGCCCCAGCTGGGCAGCCTTGGGGTCAGCCACACCGGCGCTGCAGAAGTCAAGGAGGTCCCGGAAAGTCATGGAATCCATGACTTCCATGACCTCCATGACAGACTTGCAGCCTTCGTTATATGGTACCCAAAAGTGTGCTGGGCACTTCACTCATTACAAGGCACTATCCTGTCTACAGTATCCTATCCTATGTTAGTAACACAGAACTGATCATTTATCATTTTAAATTGGTTAAATAAGAAGAAATTGAACTGATATTTAAATCTGAATTTGGTTCTGTAGCAAGAAACAAAATACTCATAACTGCACAATATTGCATTATATACCTACTTATAATGATTGATTCATTCATTGCATGGAAGTTTAAATCTAAGTATAAGTTTAAATGATACATGGCTGATCTGATGAAATTATGTGACAAAATCTCAATCACTTTTTTGCTTTTCTCATAATTTTCATGCCAGCCACATACATCATGTTGATGACATTAAGTTCTTCACAAACTCATTGAGCTCGTCTTTATTGGGGTTTTCTACATTTCTCCCCCATTGAAAATATTTAAATTCTTTTTATTTACGTACACAATATAAATAAGTTGCACTGGATATTATTCTTGGCCTTAGATCTGTTCATTAGATCATCTTAATTACTAGGCACTCATTATCACTTCTAAAAAGACACACAGAGAAAATAGTCTTGCAAAAAGAAAACAGCTTGGTCTCAAATAAGGGAAAATTGATGTACTGCTCTACACACTGCTTTTTACAGAAATGCATAGGATCTGTTTACCTGGTTGAAATTCAAATTGTTTTATTATGGTGTCAATTCTTTGGTTTTGGCAGCACTTCTAAAGTGTCTATACACAAAAGGACTACCACAGTGAATGAATGCTAGTGTTGACACCACCTAACAAGCAGGGATTATGTGTTTACAGAAGAAGTAATATGATAGGTCAAGTATAAGAGGCACTTCTCAAGAGCACTTCACCACATAATGAGTGACTGACTAGAAAGTGCGGGCCTGCCACTCTTTGGCTTCGTTTCAGTGTTGATGCCTGCCTCTCTCCTCCAAAGCCCTCTTGATCATGTTCAGCTGCTCTGTTCTCATGTGGTGAATAATAGTAGAGTAAAGCTGCTTTTCTGTCTCATTTTTCTTGCTAATTTACACATTCAAGCCATTTTTTGTTTGCTATCCTTATTTGCTATTCCCTTTTGTCAAGGCACTGTTCTCTTTTTTGCCTCAGGCCTAGGAACTAATTTGAGCTTCTATAATTACTTCATGTTTTACACCTGTCTGCATATCATGCACCCCTTGTCTCTGTACTTAAGCTGTATATTTCCTTGGGAAAAAAGCCTAGTTTTCATATATAAGGAATTCCAAGTTTCTCCTGTGTCTTCCTACAGAAGAAACAATTAAACTGTTGAGATGTTCTCAGCAATGCAGCTGACCTTTTGGGTTCATGAAGGACAAATGAATGCTGTCTGTTCAGACAGTTTGTGTTAAGACATTGTTGAGCAAAGAGCCCTGAGCTTTGTTCCTCCTGAATGAAGCAGTGGTTGTAGTCATTTTAAAATCATTAAGACTCTGAATGCACAGTATCACTCTACAGTGTTTGCTCTACAGCTGCTCTTCTGCTTTAATAGCAGCTTATTAAATTTGGGTCAAGCACACTCTGAAGAGTATCACAATGAAGAACCTGTTCAAAAAGTTACCTGTTTAAAAAAGGCAATTGATTAGATTTTTAACTTAAGTGACAGCTGCAATTCATTGCCTGTTCTTTGTGGTGTCCTGCAGCCAGAGTGGAAGCCTTTTGTAATTTGGTCTTCATTTTGTAAAAGCTTTCTTGAATAATCCAGGGTTGCTTTCCACTCTGAGCCCGCCTCAATCCAATTAGGAGTTTAACAAGGGTCAAATTAAGGAGACTTTACACTTCATGTTTGCATCATTAGCCATAAGACTGTTTTGTGTGTGCACGACTGTGTTGAGAGAGGAGGGGAGGCTGCAAGATGGGGCAGACACAAAGCTGTCATCCACCATGTGGTGCATCCCTTAACTGAATGGAGGCACAGCAGGCTAGGAACAACATTTCCAGTTGTCTTTTGGAGATGTTGTGATGTAGATTTCAGCTGGTACATAGTTGTTTAGAGGTTACAGGTGCTAGCTAGAGCTGATGAAGAAGAAGTGTGTTCTACGCCTACTCTTTTCTTTCCTGGTAGCCCATTGTTATTGGACAAATGACTGGGAAGACATTAAGTTAGAAACCTCTTGAGCATTCATTATTTTTGATGAGATGACAACTACCCAGCTCCTTCTTCTCACTGCTCATGCTGTTTCCTGTTGTATTTTTGAAAACATAATTTTCTGCATGTTAAATGTATTGTGCAGTGCAAACTTTTTTAATAAGAGTAGTTTGTTAGAAGTCTTGAGAATATCATGTGTGTACTCGAGGCTACAAACATCCAGTAGTATTTTCTACATAAATATGCAATTGTATAAAGGTCACACTACACTGGTTTTGTTTGTGCATGTTTTGAACATGAGTGCTAGTGAATTTAATAAATGAACTGTCAATATTTTTGTTATTGTTTAAAAAAAGACACTTTTTTCATTTAAGATTGTTCCTAATAAACGACAAAAATTCTCTTTCTAACCAGTATTTAAATGTGTGGGATATTGCTAGAGAGCTGTTGCAGTATCTCTTTAGCAAATGCTTTGTGCTGCTACATACAAAGTAACGATTTATCTAAAAATAACACTTTCATTGTTCCTCCCCCCCTAAACCCATTAATAGGTACTTTAGTATCATGTGAGTTTTCATAGTTTAATCCTTTTTCAAAAGCTTTTCAGAATAAAAGCTTTAAATGGTCCTCAGTATTAATTTGATGTGACTTCTGTACAATATGGTTTGAAACTCTCAGAAGCACATTTTTACAGCTTGCCCTTTTTCACTGGATCAGTGTATGGAAAATACCAGCTAAATGTTTAATGGAGTCTCTGCTGTGAGTCTTTTTTGTTGTCTTTCAGATGCTATAACTTTCTAGTGGTTTTTATTTATTGCCCTCATTATTAAGCCAGATTAAAAAAAACCTCTATGTGTGTTGTTTGTCCACTGAATTAACGTTTTTGAAAATCACACTCAGAACATTAATTTTTAAGTCCTTTACCTGTATTATGAATCTAATTTCATGAGAGTTTAGCTCCAATAGTAAACTCTGCATAATAAATGGTGATTGTGCTTTAATGTTGGCTGTGTGTGTAGTCAATCAGATCTTTATTTACATTTGGACAAGGGTAGCTCCAAGGCCTTGAACATCCTTAAATAATCTATGTTGTTTTTTTAAATACTCAACTGTCCGTGAAGTATCAATGTACTCTGAACTGACAAGAAATAACTTTAAACTTGATCTGTCAACTTCTCATTCGAAAAGGGATTTGATTTTCTGTTTTGATTGTTACATTTGTGATGCCTCTTGAAATTAAGTTCTGGAAAACCTTTTTGTCTCTCTCTACTTTTATGTATTTTATTTTTTGATAGAGATTTTAAAGGTCCACTTTGCCAGATGCTACATTAGAACGGCTACAACAGGAACAATGTTTTCTTTCCAGTTAACCTGGTCTTTTGCATAAATTGGTGCCTCTAGTGAATGAAGTACATTTAAGAAATAAGTGGCAAATTGTAGTAGATAGCAGCTTGCTTAGGATATTCAAGCTATTATGACCTTTGTTCATCCAAAATGAATCAGGTCTTCCACATAATGTAAGACTTCAGAAAGTCACAAATCTTGGCGCTTCAGTAGGCCTGTTTTGAAAAATCAACTTTACTGTGGCACAGACTGGTTCCAGACATTTGCCTGTTAAAGGAACCTTCCACCATGTTCATGATGGCCCAAAATGGCCATCTGAATATGGAGGCTCTTTTTCTAAATTTATAATGGTAACCCAACTCTAAGATTTCAGGACCTGCAGCTTATGAGCTGGTTGTGCTTCTGGCAAAATATCAGTAAACTCAAAGACAAAAGTACTCATAAATTAGCCTTTTACAGAAAAATTTTATGGCCTTCTGCAGCTTATCAATTTCAAGATATCATGGAGTCTTATGAACATAACTTATCCTCAGATAAAATAATGGATTTCCTGAACATGCTCAGTGCATATCACTGACTTCCAGAGAGATCCTCATAGTCCAAGTCAATGCAGTGTGTCCCCTGTGGACCATGTGTGATTTGCAGAAAAAAAGTGGGTTCCACAGCCACTACATGTTAGGAACAAAGCTAATCTACTGCCTTTTTTTTTTTTTTTTTTGCTGATGAACTAAAACAGCAAGTAATTTCTATTTATCTATCAAGGAAGATTAAAATAAAAGAAAATATATGTAAGTAAAACATGGAAATTTATATGTAAATTAGGCTCAGGCATTGGGCTCTTGGCAAGTTGTCACTGCAGCCCATAGTGTCACAAACATTGGGTCCCTCTGCCAGAATTTATATAACAACACAGGAGGAAAGACAACAACATGATTTATGCCTCTCTGCAAGTTTCAGGAACATCATCTGGGGCCAAAGTGACAGAGATTTGAAGGTATCAATGGTAATCAGGCTGCTGGGGTGCAGCCACCAAATTTCAGTCAGTTACAAAGCTTGAATTTTAGATTAACAGTGCCTTCACATTCAGAACTTCTATAAACATCCTGTATTACTGTGTCTGATTTTCTAGTAATGTTTAATGGTATCTAATACTGATCCTTTCTTATAAGTTTATACATGTTCTTTTTAGATATTATGATATTTGAATTATTTTTTTCATTTTTAGCCATCATGTATCTTGTTCTTTTGCAGTATTTTTTCTTTCTAAATATACAGAATCAGATGTTAAAAAGTAATTACAATTTATTGCTGTCATAGTAACTTGTGTATAAAATTGATTACATAGTTATGTAGAGGAGTGTTAAATGTTAAGTGCTTTGGATGAATAATTTTTTAAATTCCTTTTGGAAGGAATATGTACACTTTGTGTGTACAGCTAATTTAGTTCTCTTGAAAGGTACTGGATTGACAGCCCCAAAGACCAATGTCCTTTATTTATGCCTGAGCAGCAGCAGAGCAAGTTTTCCCACACTTCCCTGCCAATGTGCTTGACCACTGATCTGAAGGAACCCCCTGTGGGGTAAGAGTTTAGTAGTCTTCATACCTATTCAATCCTTGGACTCTCTGCAAAAAAGTGCCACGCCACTTGTGGTAGTACTTTTAGTGTTGTGGACACCTGTCTACTGTAAAGTGAAGTATAATCGCCAACTCATTTTACACAGACTAGTCAACACCAATCAGATGGTGATGATTTTCAGTCACTACAGACCAAGGTCAGTAGGTCTTATTGTGGTCAATGGCAAGATCAGGATTTGGCTCCCTGACTGTATTTTAACTAATAAGTTAAATGTCAAATGCCCTACCCAATTAGCAATCTCCCAAACCATCTAATTTTCTTAGGACTTTTTTCAGATGTTCCTTGACCTCTTTTCTGTCACACACTAAAAGCAGAGAATAGCTCAGTGCCTTTTCCAAATGGAAGTCGCAAATGCTCAATTTCTCCTCTGGCTTATGCAGCGCAAAGCTCCTCTAATTTTAGTGGGAGTTGCAGTAAGTTTAAATCAGGAGAGACTTTGTCTGAAAGGCTTTCAATGGCATAACTCAAATCATTAGAAAAAAGAAGAACAGGAGTACTTGTGGCACCTTAGAGACTAACAAATTTATTAGAGCATAAGCTTTCGTGGACTACAGCCCACTTCTTCGGATGCATATAGAATGGAACATATATTGAGGCGATATATATATACACACATACAGAGAGCATAAACAGGTGGGAGTTGTCTTACCAACTCTGAGAGGCCAATTAATTAAGAGAAAAAAAACTTTTGAAGTGATAATCAAGCTAGCCCAGTACAGAGTTGGTAAGACAACTCCCACCTGTTTATGCTCTCTGTATGTGTGTATATATATCTCCTCAATATATGTTCCATTTTATATGCATCCGAAGAAGTGGGCTGTAGTCCACGAAAGCTTATGCTCTAATAAATTTGTTAGTCTCTAAGGTGCCACAAGTACTCCCGTTCTTCTTTTTGCGGATACAGACTAACACGGCTGCTACTCTGAAATCAAATCATTAGATAAGTTCTGATCTCATTTATGCCAGTGTAGATCTGGAGTAACTCCATTGACTCCATTACATACAGTGAATTTACACCTGTACAAATGAGAGCAGAATTTGGCCTACTGTGTACAACATATGTTAAACATCTGATTAATTATTTTACACTATTTACTCAACCATGCAATGTGAAAGATGTGAATTTAAATGTGTAAAAGTCAGGAATTTCATAGTTATGGTTCTTTGCACACATGTACATTCCATATTTTGTATCAATGCATATACTGTTAAATTTATGCCATGAATATATGTTCAATGTGTCTGTGTTGCAATTCAGTTTCCTTACTTTTGTGCATGTATAGTCTAATGCATAATGTTGCATTAATAGGTTACAGCTTTTTTATTTTATTTAAAGAAAAGTAAAACAGTGAGTGATGATACATACATTTATTTTAGTATGGGATGTAAGCATAATCCTCCCAACAAACCCAATTGCACTTTCATATTGTACATCCATCTTTTCAATATGCAATATAAGATTAAAATATTCAAAACTCTGCATATAAACACAATAGCCTTTCACTGTGCATTATGTGAGATTCAGATTTGTTTTCACATGTATTCATAAGATATTGAGTCAAATGTTTATTTTAAGTCTCATCATGCGAGGCACATTTCTTCATTTCAGTATGTGATGCTCCATATTGTAGGTGCATAACTGGGGCTTTGCACGTAACTGTGTTACTGAGTTTTTGAAAAATCAGTTAGCGTGCATGCACAGTATGTGGTTCTTGAAAAAACTGATAATTTTAAATCATATTATTTCAGATGTATCAAAAGTTCTCGTCACCATTAAGATCTAAATGTATAGCAAGTTTTAAATTTTACAATGAAACTAGTTCCAAATGATCCAGTCAAGTATGGAAAATGTATTTAATTCGTATTCAGTTCTTCAGAATGGTTAAACAATTTACAAAAACAAAATAGAAACACTGCACTCAGAAAAAACAAGCAAATAAAAAATTCATCCCAAAGAATATTTTTCCCCCCAAAAGTTACAAGCAAAAAACGGACTTATAATGAAAGTGTCTCTAGAGCCATTAATATCTTGTGGTGACAACACTATATTATATAGTTAAATTTTTCTGAAGTACTGAGATATATGAGGAAAAGTGTAGACTTTAACATCATAGTGAAATCACATGGCTATGCAATATGGGCTGATAGTTATTTTTATCTCACTATATCAGAGATAAAACTCCTACTCCTTTAAAAAAAAAATCTAGAAAGGCATCTCTTCCTCAGTTTCTGGACTCTGCTTTGCAGAGCCCCTCGCCCCCCCTTCTCCCCAAGCTGATTTTAATTTTATATCAAAGAAACCCTTGAGGTGGAAAGTTAGGGAAGACGGCATGGGTCTGTAGCAGACAAAATGTCGCTTGAATTTTGCTGCTCAGTAGTTTGATATACTCATTTGCTGATGTGAAATGACGAGGGCTTAGAAAGCAGGGTTTTGTTTTTTAGCTGTCTGTAGACCTAGTGAGGCCTTACAGAACCCAGTCAGCAGGTCATTAACTCTGGAGAAAACAGCTTGCATTAGTATGCTCTAATCCAGTATAATTAGTCAAATTACTGCACGCCGACCGGCTTGTCATGTGTTGTCAGATTTGGCATGCATGCAGGATAGCCTGGGTCCCTCTGGAATGCCACCCTGGATCAGGGAAAACTGCTCGTTTCTAGTATTGCTGATCTTTTGGTGAGGAAAGCAAACTGAATCAGCAGCCATAGACGTTTTTTTTTTCTTCCTGGTCTGTCATCATTTTACTAAGAGATAAAGAATTCATGCTCCAGGAACAATTTACAGTTAAATTCTGCTACTAGAAATAGAGACTGTTCTGTTGGTTCTTGCTACTTCTCTATAACAAAACTGGGGATCTGCTGTGCTACGAGATTAGCCTTCATAAAAAGATTTAAAATAAATAATTACAAGAGGATCAGCTACAATTACCTACTACACTCTGACACAGATTATTAAACTACCAGTGTGTGTGTGTGTGTGTGTGCATGCATGTATATGTGCCTTTTTCCAGTAGAGAAGAAGGTTATTAAACGATAAAAGGGCCATATTAGCATAAATTTACAAGTGCTCTTGTTCTGGCGGCATGATAAAAACCTGTGTTACCTTTGCATTAACACTGAATTGCTTGTTGTGCTTTTGGCAATGACAGATAAGTCAGTGTAATTCCCCATCGCAACGGAAATGATGCTCCAGATTCCAAACGCATCCTGAAGATGTCACTGACAATAATCTTCAAAGAACGGCCAGTGAAAGTGGGCTGTATGTTTGCAGGATGATATACTGCAAATGACAGGAAGAATTATGTGAGTGAAGACGAATCTGTAACATATTATTAAGCAATTTCACGAGAATAACAGGGATAAAAGGATAATGGATGAGGGTGTCATTATTACCTTCATGTAGAGGGAAAGCAAAAGCAAAGGTAGGGAGACAAGATTAATTGAGGAAGGGTGAAGCATTCATTGCTCATCAGCTCTTTTGTACTCCATGCTCCTGAAATTCCAGACAAAAAAAAAATTGCTCAGGGCTGCATTTTAATGCAGCTGGCAAGAATGAGCAGAAAACTGACAGGGCACTTTTTAGTCAACTTTCAGTTTCCATAAACACACAATGGCTATTACTCCTTGAGTGTTCCAGCAGCCACAACATGAAACAAATGGTAGGTTCTTTCTTCTTTTGAGCTACTGTTCCCCCCCCCCCCCGCCACCCCCAAAGCTTTCACACTAGACGCCTCTATCGGCTGATGGGAGGGAAATGTATTGGTTGTCCTGTACACAGTGTTGCATTTGCACCCTTTTAAATGTAACACCGGTATGTATAATAGTTGTGTGTAGAAGACCTTCTTCTAAACAGAAAGGTAGTCAGGGACCTATTGTAGAATTAGTGATGGTAATGCTATGAAAGACAAAATTTTAAGTAAGAGTTGCCAGCATTAGACCAATAGATTCAGTTGCCCTTCTTAATTTCGGTATGCATATTTCTAACAAAATAACAACAGTTTCTATCACAGAATAAAAAAAATCACCAAGTATTTTCTCTGCTGTTTGAAATGTTTGTGAATATTATGAAACTTTTGCTCAGTGGAAATGCATATTTTTTTCTAGTAAATAAGGTTCTCTTTAGAATGGCAGTGACCACTTTAGTTAAGGTTACATAATAGTTTCCTCTCCATGATACTATTTTTAAACATTCATAACTTTCCGAAACTTTCATCTTTCAAGCTGAAATTTTACAGACTTGGTCTCTTCCTAAAGTGAGTTTGAGTTTGATTGAGTGCTATTTTTTGTGGGGCGGGAAGGGAGGGGGTTGTGGATTTTGGGAGGGGGAGTGGAGGGTGGTTGGGAAGTTTGATTAAGACTGATTCTGACATTTTGAAGTATGAGGAGAGTGGAGTGAAAATGTATTTCCCCACTATTTAAAAAATGACATTTTCCAATGAGCTTCAGCGCTGGAATTGCTGCAAGTGGAAAGTTGAAATTTGATAGGGAAACAGCCCTTGATGAGGAAGGTGCCTTTTGGGGGGTTTCTTTGATGAAACCTGTTTTTGATTTGATCAAGTTATTCACCTTTACAAATAGCACTCTGTTCATGTGTAGTAATGGGCAAATCTAGAGTACAGCATCCACCCTAGGAATCAGGGCAAAATATGGGATTTCCAGCATCCAACACCACATTCACTGAATGAGACTGTAAGAGAAGCTTTTAGGAGTGGTGAGGAAGGAGATTTTTATTCAGAAACAGCTTCCATAATAGCAGGGCAAACACTAATAAACAAATAATTTTAGAAAGGAAAGTAAGCTAGCTCTTGGATTCCTTTAACATTATATTGCTGAGGACATGTTTGAATGAGGACAGACACTGATAGAAACACCAGACAGAAATGGTATTCAGTATTGCCATTCCATGTAATTAAACTAGTAAGAGTCTATGGGCAGGTAGTCCTAGTAGACTAGACCAGTCAAGGAACCAAATGAGGTCCAGACAGGACCGAAGGCTCAAATTCCATCACTTGATTGGTTTCCTTAGCAGTCCACAAGGTCACACGCTCAGACATCAATCAAAGCACCTTGCTGAAACCATTCTTTCTTTCATTTAGAAACTGGGCCCTCCTTCAGACAAGTTGTCCCTTTGTGCACAGTAGTTAAGATTATGTTCAGTTTTATGTTCAGTTACTTGTTCATAGTTTGGAATGCTGTTTCCATATTTGAAAGGCCGAAAACTACATCCATCCCGAGTGCACAATCAAACAACCCTTCTAAGCCTAGCAAGAATTCATTTTACTCTGGAGCTAAATATCAGAAACAAATTCAAATTGGAGAGACATACCAGATTTTTAAAGCCAAATTAATGTTTTACCAAGGAGGTTAGGCTGCAGAAATCTCCAAAACCTTTCCCCCAGCACACATCCTGAGTATTTGGCTGTATCCAGCAGATCTCCTTGGGGCTGGGTGGGAAAGAATCTTGCTCCTTAGTCATATCTCTCATGAAAGAGAGAGGCCAGTGGGTGTCTCCAACCCTTCTGGAAAGAGATATGCCAGTGGATTCATCACCCGGGCCTGTCCCATGGCCTACTTCATCCCATCCTCAAAGCTCTACAGCACATTGGCTTGCAGGGAGCCCCTGCATAGCAGACTCTAGAGCATAGCAGACTCTGAGCACCTGCTGCATGGGCTCCCCAAATCCTGCTTCACTCTCCCCGCCACCACCCAGCAGAACCACATTTCTCTGACTTCAAAGAAAATCCTCCAGGCCTGTGAGTTGGTAGGGAGGGAAGGATTTCCCTCCTTCTACTATGAAAAGTGACACACAAAATAGCATCATGGAGTTCCATGTTTGTCTCTTTGACCTGGAGTCACAGAAAAATCTATTTACTCAGCTTACAAGTAAAATAAAACATCAAAAACTATTTTCCCCCTAATTGTCATCCCTAAGAATTTACTGTACATTCTGTGCATCTCCGCTATACCACATGTACATGTGTCATACATGTCAGTTGGGTCAGTTACTCATGATGATCTGCAAGCAAGAAAGAATCCAGTTTGACTTTCAGATTCCTCATTGAGTTTGCATGTCTTTAGAAAAAACTCAACCTTTTACTTGTAAACTGAAGGCAGTTGATCTGATATAAATCACAGAAACACTGAGGCCTGGTCAGGTTATTGTATTAAGATTCCTTTGCATTTCCATTCAATACTATAAAATTGCTCCTTTCCTCCTCCTAGCCCTGCTGATTACTGAACAGGATGGGTGATGTATTTTCTTTTTCTCTGTTTCTGCTAAGAAAGGCAGGTAGGGATCTTAGTGCTGCTTCCCACACTTTTGCTTTATTTGTGTTAGGGGTTGTTTCTGTAATCAACGTTCCTCTCATTGGGTCTAATGCAAAGTTTATGGAAGTCACTGGAAGTACTCCCACTGACTTTAGTGGACTTTGGATCAGGCCTTTTATGACGGAAGTCAAGTTGGCTAAGAATTTTGATCAAAACAATGAACTTGAGCAGAGCTATGTATAATGCCCAGAAGCTGAAGCAACAAGCTGAGAATCATTGTTTTAATTTGAACAGTTGTCACTCATCACAGAAAATGTTCCCATCCTTTGTGAATACAACCCCCTTAGTTCCACACCTTGGGCATACTGATAGTCGCCATAACCATCATCTCCTTCCATTGAATTTGTCTCCAAAAACCTGTTCAAGATCATACTGCTGCCAGGTTTCTCCTAACCTTATTTCAATGTTCACATTTTGGGTTAATTTTTAAAATAGAATACTTTTATATTACGATATTTGTGTATATTGCTGATGTTTCCGTTCATAACTTTTTTCCCATGAGAGGAGCACTTCTACCTCCCCAATGGACAAATGGGTTATTTCAGCTTAAACCGGAGCTCATCCACAGGAATTCCCCATGATCATTTTTACAGCATTTAAAATGTGTAGAAGGGCATTATTTACATTCACCTAGGTTTATTTAGCTGCCTTTGTTGTTGCAGAAAGACAGATCACTAGGGGTAGGGTCTTGCGACGGAAAGATATAAAAATTTAGAGACTGTCCAGGGAATGTTGTCCTCAAGACCATAAAGAAAGATTGCAACTAGACCTTGTTGAAGCTTCCTGAATTTTGAGTTTGAATGATTTTTGCCTTCAAAGATTCCATTTTTGATGGAAAATACCCTTACATTTGACAAAAAGATCATCAAAAAATGTCAGGTCTTTTACTGACGTGGTTGAAAGTTTTCAACAATAAGAAAAAAATGAAACCTGAACGTTTTTCATTAAAAATTTGTAAAAATTCCCTCCCCCCTGTTTGTTTAAGCAGCTCCAATGGCAAACGACTTGATTTTTTTCAAAGTTTTCTAAAAATAATCTCTTTTTATGTCATTTATTTTTAAAATACAGTTTGCCACTTTTCTTGGTAAATGCATTACAAATCATTGTTGTGGCACGTGTTTTTCATTTGTATACATACATTGGAAGATTAAGCTGTCCAAACAGTGAGTCTCAATTTTGACTCAGTGAGCTATTTCATAAATTAATTATTAGGTCGCCTTTATGATTATGAGCTATAATCTTTAAGCTATATGTTAATGTTGGCTTTCAAGGGTAAAAGGCCACTGCCAGTAAAGAGAAATTTGCATATCCTTGCCTTCTGAAGCAAATGGGTGTATCTGCTCTGCAGTTCTCTCTGGACTGTCAAAAGGCAAAACAAAATTGCCTCTCTCACATTTCTAGCACTGGGCATTTTCTCCAAATCAAAGTGTTCCTGTTATGGTTTTATTCAGTATAAATCCTTCAAGGTACTCTCAGCTTTTGCCAAAGTCAATGGAATCCGCACTTTTCAGGATCAAACCCTAAATCAGCGCTAATATTTGCAGTGATTGATATGGCATATTAAGGAGTTGTTCATTTGTGAGAGGTTTAGAGAAAATTGCTGTTATATCTGTTACCTGTGGACTTAAATGAGCATAGATTAAATAATTTAAGCATAGCAATAACATGTGCTGAATTCTCCTCTCAGTTATACTGCATATGCTCATCTAATAAATCAGTAGGGCAGCACCAGTGTAAAAGTGAGAAGAAAACTTGCTCACTGATTTCATGGCTGCTTTACTTCTTCAGTCTTCCTCCAGCTATGCCTGCTCCCTTTTATACAACTATATGCTTATTTTGGATAATGACTGCGGGCATAAAGGCGGGAAAGTAAGGATGTTGTTTTCCCATGCTGTTGAGTTATTTTCACTGCAGAACCATCCATTTGGAAATATGTCCTCAGACTTTGACTCCACTTGCCTGTTTTCCTCCTTCATAGCAATGGTGTATCTTCTAGCTTACTTTCTGGAGAACAAAATATAAAAAAAGCAATAAAGCTCAAAAGAAATACTATTAATTAAATTAGATTTACATATTTTGAATGTGTACAAAAATGGTGAAATATTACTAAGTTCCAAAGGGACATTTCTTTTTTAAATTACTTCAGAGTTCTTGAGAGAGGTAGCTAACATTGAAAATCACATTATCAAAAGGTAAAAACTAGTGATTAACATTAAATTTGGATAGTAGACACTTGAGTGCTTATCAAGCTAAAAAAAGGTTAATATTTTAAAGCGAGGCTAAAGGTTGACAGGAGAAAAATTGAGTTAGTTTGCAAAAAAGAAATTTGTTTCTTTAAGTGAAAATTGGGGTCAGGAGGCCAGAGCTCTCCTTTCTTCTAGCTGAATGAAATGAATTAAATAATGCTACCATAATGCAGCAGCACGGATGCTAATGACAAAACAGTACATGGAAGTTTTAGATTAAGATACCGTGTACCGGAAAAATAGATTGTGTCTATAAATGCTATTTCAAACTAATGCCTTTTTATGTCTCATCTGTTTTTCAGATAAAATGGATATTCTGATCATTTGCGGACATTAAAAATCCCATAGTACCCTTCACAACTACAGAGGTGTTAGTTCTGATATTCTGGCCAAATTCCAATTTTAGTAATTATATTCTGCCTACCTAAAGTTCCCATCTTTTCAAAAGGATATAATATCCTTTATCACTTTGTGACCCACACTGTTGTGTAGTCAGGGCCAGCACAACCCATTAGGCGACCTAGGCGGTTGCCTAGGGCACTAAAATTTGAGGGGCGGCAACCGCGATGGTATTTCGGCGGCGGGACCTTCCGCCGCCTCTGTGGGGGGTGGCATTCCGGGGCGGGACCTTCCGCTGCGTTGGGTGGCAGAAAAGCTGGCGGCGCACCTGTGTGTAGTGGTGTTACACACTGTTCAGCAGCTGCTGAGTTCTACCCCAGTGGTGAATGCATTTCATTGGTGGATTAGTGGTGATTCCTGTGTGTGATTAAACAGTAATGCAAAGTACCATTATTAGTCCACATCTAATCACAGGAGAATATCTGTGTGTACAGCAGTTTTGAAATCCACCAATCTTTGCTAGCCCTCGGCACTTCAAACTGCACCAACCAACATGTACAGCAGGTTATCTGCTTTCCATGTCATTCTGTCTAGTACAGCATCATTTTATCTCCTAAAAATATTAAGTGGGCAACTTTTTAGCTGCTCTCCTCTTCAACTGAGTTCAATATAAAGGGATTCCTCTGAAGTATCCAGCTTTCTGCTTTCTTACTTCCTAATTTCCAAAAGGAAGTTTTTTTTCCTCAATCTGTATTTTCAAAAACTTGAACATACCCATCCAAAGATTGAAAATCTTCTGTTGTCCCTTCTCTGGGTTCTCAGATGTGATTGGCACTTTCACCTAAAAGGAAGCATAATTCCACAGTTCCATCTAGACTGCTCACAGACTGTGCCTCATATTTTAAATTGAGGATAGCCACTCCCATTTGAGTTTTTACTTTCAGTCTGCCTGTGGCTTCCTGATACAGACAGTTTTGTCCCCTCTGAACGAGATTTCTCAGGACTTGGGATTCCATGCTTGTTCTCCTGTATCATTCTTAAAGGCCAGTTCACGTCTTACTCTATATTATAGGCTTCACCGGAAGTGTCACCTACTCTCTGAGCACAGACTTATCCATAAAATAATGAAAGGCAAAGATCAACCATCAGAATCTGCAGTTCACTCACTCTCTTAGCTGATGGGATAGCTACCAGAAAGGCCACTTTTAAAGCTTGCTGTCTATAACACCTTTTTTTTCTGGATTGAAACAGGCTATAATAATCTTGTTAAACCTACATTTAGATACCAAGTTGGAGTGAAGAGTAATGAAGTGGAGGAGCGGCATGCTTAACTCCTCTAACAAAAAACATGACCCAGGAGAGGTAGAGGTATATAGAATCAGCTGCTGTATATACACTGACTGAAAAAATGGCTAATAATGCTCTTAAATAAAGGAGATAATTCAAAATTTTAGGAAACCAATTAGAAATGGCAATATATTTTCACTTGACAAGAAGTCAGAAAATGTCCTCCACTAATGCATAAGACTTTTTTCTTGACAGTTTGTATATCTAAAGAAAGATCTGCTGTATCTCTGTAGACCATTCAGTACCTATATCTCAGAAAGTTCAAGAATCCAAGCTGCTAAATGGACACCCCTCATGACTGGATAGAAATCTTGCTATGATTCTGAGACAACCGATCTAGACTATCAGTAAGAGGATTGGAGGTTCTCAGGGCCTGCCCAAAAGATCTGAATACCAAAACTGATCAGATAAAGTCATAACAATTTAAAAAGCACAGGCTCTCTCATCTTATTTTCCTGAGAAGAAGAAAGGCAAACCACCTCCTTGCACTCAAGATTATCAGAATGACATCTCTTAATAAGGTTCTTCTCATGAACAAAATAAAGGACACACTGTTGACTTTTGTGGAAAACACATAATGCCATGGTGTTCCATCTTTTTGAAGATGGATATCATGCCAGAATCTTTCAGAGGTTACTTGTTTGACAGACAATCTGAGTCACAGGTTTTAAAGGCAGCATGTTTCTCTTTTTCCCCCCTACATGAAAGGGAGTGAGGTCCTACCTCCTCACTCCATATTTCTTCCTAAGGTAGTTACTGAGTTTCATTTGAACCAGTGAGTTTTTCTCCCTGTTCTGTTTTCCAAACCATGTAACCAGCTTGCTGAATTGAAAATGCTAAAATGTATAGAATTAGATGTTAAATGAGCATAGAGTTACTGTTTGGGAGTGGGAACATTCAGTAATCTCTAGATTTTTCTTTGTGTTTAATGTAGGGTGACCAGATGTCCCGATTTTATAGGGATAGTCCCGATTTTGGGGTCTTTTTCTTGTATAGGCTCCTATTACCCCCCCATACCCCCCATCCTGATTTTTCACACTTGCTGTCTGGTCACCCTAGTTTAATGACTACTGGAAGCTATCTCCATCTATGGATTTTCTAAATAGATTATTTTATTTAGACCTATTGCTTTTTAGCTAGTCTCTTTTAGCTACACCCCTGCTTCACCAGTTCCAAGGCAAGCTTCTGTGGCATGTCTGCAACATGTCTTGAGTAGAGATTTGCAAGACTGCTACATGTTGCTCTGTTCATACAGTTTGAGGCGCTACACTCTTTATTCAGCATTTCAGTCTAAGGCTTGTTTGTGCAGAACATTTCTGTAATTTTTGTTAAATTAATACTTGTCAGCTCTTCCTCTTGGGGGTTTATTGATCATTAATCTCCCAGAGTGGAGATCAGCAGAGGCAATTTTTGAAGTAGACAGAAACGTTACTTACCTGTAACTGTGGTTCTCTGAGAGTATATTGCCTTAAAGAGATACTCCCCACCTTCGTGCCTCAATTCTTCAGAGTCTTTGAATGAATCTTTGAACGAGTGGGAAAGAGTTGAGAATGTTCGTGGTAGGGACTCTACTCCCATTTTTACTATAAGGCATAAATGTTGTTCCACTTGGGGAGCTCAAAGAGCCACCATTCCTGGTAGGAACCCTTGCATTTGGAGAAACACTATCTGTAGAAAGTGAAATTATACAAATATGAGTACTCTCAAATTTTCAAAAGTCGAGCTTCACCAGTGATAGCACGTATGTGTGTGTGTTTTCACTCACACATATGTGTATGTAGAGAGAGGAAGAGGCAATTGAAGGTCTAGATACAGTGTATATATAGTCTTATTTTGACTTCTTGTATGATAGTTATGGTTAACTTTTGTACATGTGCTTCTGTTTTAATAAAGTCAAGAACACACGGTTCCATTAATATGAACCAGCATGAATGCTGGCAGGTTCTAGTATAATACCATATAAATGGTGGTTCCTAGTATCTTCTGTTTAATTTCTTTGTGAAAAAAGTATGTAATTGAAACAAAAAGCATTATTTCTATCTTAATTTTGATTATTATTTTTTCTTGAGCCCATCCTGTCAGGCTGAAAGCGTGAAAGTTATTTTCTGGTGCTGTGATTAGATTGGGGCTGAACTCTCCAGCTGGCAGACCTGTCTATGACTGGCGGCGGCCTGTCCCCAGTGCTTGTCATTTTCTGACATGCCTGACAGGATGGGGACAGCAGCCCCAGACAGGTTCATTAGATGGTGTTTTCTGCAGCTGGTCTAAAAATAATAATAAAAATAAAATAAAATAAAGGCTGCGCTTTGTCAAGGCCCAAGCTGAAGGGGCCCTTCTTGTTGGTTTAAACCAAGGCCTTGTTTTGACAAATTTTGATCTGTGCAGTTTTTAGATTTTCTGACATATTTTTGTTTTCATCCCCTTTGGCCTGCACTCTTTGTACTCTGCCTTGTTGCGGCTTCAAAATCCTAACACTGTCTTCCCAAGAGAGCAAGAAGCATGCTTACTGAGGGCTTGCAAGAAAAATAGAGCAATACAGAAAAATACCAATAATTGTTCATTTCCATGGTGATCAACAACAATGGGAGTAAAAAACCAACCTTAGGACTCTCAATAAACTAATTACAAGAAAGGTTAAGACTTTTATAGTGCCAGAAACATGCCATGCACATGAGAAAATAGTATAATGACAAGAAATCTACACTGTTAAATACATTGCTCTCTGATGCTGCCAGAAATTTAAACTGTCTTCCTTATTTTGCTTTTTGGAAGCTTCCAGAGTTTGCTGATGGCATTGACAGGCTTTGATAGAATGTAACAAAATTCAACTAGAGTATCTTTCTAATTGGTTTTAATTGTTTTGTGATCTGTAATTTGAAAACACTAGACTTTATCAGTAGTTGCTGTATTTTGTATAGCTCAGTGTGTTACTAACAAAATTAAGTGGATTCAAACTGTTTATAATTTTCATACTTTTGTATCAAAGGTTTACCAATTTTATAGTTAGTCATGGAAACAAAGCCTTTTTACCCCTTAAAAACGAATAATCTTTTATAATCTATTATTGAAATACTTTACTTGGTGATTATTCTTATCATGTTGAACCTGTAATTATAAAGTAGCTATTGACATCTTTAATTTACAGACCATTGTCTATAGTCTGTCTACAACCTTATCTGCTGTTTCCTTGGAGAGAGTCATTTAATTCTGGATATTTTAAGTAGTTAAAACATGTCCACATGCAAGACACATGTCTAGTTATTGGGGGCGGGGGGGGGGAAACAAATGAAAATCTGTGCTATTTCATTTACTTTGCTTCTTTGCTTAGAGCGTTACAGCCTTTTATATTTGGTGTATTTAGCCATTTATGGTGTAAACAGTGCTGCTGAAAACCAAGCCCTTCATTCACAGAAATCCTACTACTTACCTTTCCTTTGTATCGTTAGTTACTGCTGCTTTAGTTCATGGTCTCTATGACAACTGTTTAAATTGGGATGGGCAACTGTCATCTGGAGTATTACTGAGAGAAAAGTGTTAGTGAGCACACAGTCCCATAGATAGAGCATTTCAATATAATCCAATTTTAATTGAGCTCCAGAGACTTTGATGTGCTGCAGAAGGTTGGGAGAGAGCTATTCCAGGGAGAAATTAAAGCAGCCCAGCAAGGCTTCACTACTCCAGACTGTCACCATTTTAAATAAGCATTAGCATCAGACTTAACCTTCCCCTATGAAACATCTCACTTCTTTTTCAGCCTTTCCCTGTGTTTTGCCATATGTATAACGGCAAAGGCACTTTCATCTTTTTATATACATTTTTACACCCTCTTGATTAGGTTTGAAAAGCATGTACTGGACCTGAGATGCATCAGAGGCTGTCTGTTGGACCTTGCTTTGCAGTTCATAAAAAGAAATAGAAAGCAGGCTAGGGATTAGTTTGCAATTGTCAGCTGGCATGTGTTGGATTTTCTTTTTAAGACTGCTATGAAAGTAACCTGTCCTGGTGCTAAAATGTTGAGTGGGAAGTGGTAATTATTTTTAGTTTGGACTTATCATGGATTTCTTTTTATGCATGAGTAGATAGGCATTTATTTGAAGACAGACTTTATGAATAAAAACACATTTCTCCCAGAGCCACATGCACAGCAAGACTTTTGTGTATGGAGTATAGTGATTGAGAATAGTCACATGAGAATGGCAATTAGTAATCAGAATTGTATATTTAAAAAATGCACGTGTGTGTGGGAAACCGAATAGCAGCTCTTTAATAGAATGTACATTCAAATAATTGATTCAAATCTCTTTAGTTATGATAGATTTTTCTTATGTAATTGACCTGTATTAGAGTATTCCATTACTAATAATGACATTCACACATACAAATAAAACTTAGAATGGAATAACATTACAGTAATAAAACAAAAGCAAATATAATCACAAAATGAAAATGCTATGTGTCCTCAAACACCTAGGCACAAATAGTTTAGAGGAGCATACCCTCATATGTTGAAGGGTATAAGACATTTTACTACAGGTCAATTTTCTTGTCTTTAACTTCTGACATAACCAAAATATTTTAATGTTTCTTGTGTGTTCAGATTTCTTTGTCTTTCAGTAACATGGAGCCTGATCCTGCAAGATACTGAGTTCTTCCTCTGAGTTGCTGAGCCCCCCCTCAGCTTCAATTGAAGTCAGTAGGAGTTGAAGATGCTCAGCACCTTTCAGAATTATGTCTACAGTGTGTAAATTATTGCATAGTACATTTTATTCTTTTCTTAGAGTGAATGTAGTGCTCATCAAAATCAGAGACTTAATATCAATAGCTAGAACCAGTTATTCTGCAGATTGTATATTTTTCCCCATACAATGTTAGGGGTTTTGTTGACTCACTGAACCAGTTGGCTTGTTACCCTCGTGGATATAAGGAAGGTGGGAATCTAGGCCATTGAGAGAGAATTTAGGCTGTGAGTTTCAGCAGTCCCAAGGTAGGAATGCTAGGAAAAGCCAAGCCCAGGAGAAGGTTTGAGCTGAACTTTGTTTTGCTAATTTCTGTGTTTATAAAATCAAACCCTAGGAAAGGGTGAATTTGTACTGTACACCATGTAGGGATTATGTTTGAGAGAAGTTTGGGAACAGCTCACCTGCTCAAAGGCACATAAGAGCCAAAAGCTACTAAGAAGCTGAATCTCTGCTGAGGGGCTGAGAGTGGGAATAAACAGAGAAGAGATCATGCAAAGTAATTCTGCATCCTGACAGGTGCTGCAGTAATCTGCACATTTGGAGCTCCACAGTTCACCACAGGGAAGGTCATGAGTATGCCAAAGGTTATGGCCTGTGGATCTGCACATAGCACACTTCCACATGGCTACAAATGCATACAGGAGGGAGTAATAGGTAATCTGTACTATTCCCCATCCATATCTATAAGTAGCTGAACATGGCTGGACTGGATGGATGCCCTGCAATTCGTTTCTGGTTTAAGACAGAGGATTCCTTCCACTCTTCTCACCAGCCTTGCAGCACTCCCTTGTTGTTTTCATGAGTAAAGCCTGGCTCAGGATTGGACCTTAAGAAAATGTTTCACGGATCCAGGCAGCCTGGCCTTTACAGTGGTTCAGGTTAAACACCAAGCTGATAAATTAATATCTGAGTGTACAAACAATATATCTGGATATCTGTACATATAAATATTATTATTTATATTACGATAGTGCCTAATCATGCCCAGGACCCTATTGTACAAACACACACAAATACAGCTGTGTTAATTTGAGTGATTTATTTGACTGATTACATACTGAGAACATTGAAATAAAATCAAGTAGTGTTTCCTCATGTAATCATTTGGTTCTATATTATATATTGATTTCTGCATATTGAGGTTATAATATTTTTCATTGATTTTACTGTGCAGTGCTTAGTTGCAGTGTGATTGGTGCTTTATATGGTAAATGTGCGTTAAAAATGTGTATGTATGCATATTTTTATTTCCTTTTTAAGCAAAACAAGGAAAATGAAATGCAGAATATAATTGTGTTAGTTTATGGTTTGGAAATTTACTAGCACTTATATCAGAATACTCAGAGTCTCAAAATATTCATAGCTTTGTCTTCTTGCACACAATTTAATAAGGCATGAAAATAATTAGCATATACAGTAACGGAAAGTACCACTGAGTTTTGCTATAGGAGCCATAGTCCAGCTTTCCTGCCATGATAGACATTCTTTGTACTCCTCTAGCAGTGCAAAATGGGCTATGGAGTTGTTTTAAATGGGCAACTAAAGGACGAGTCAGGAGAAGGAGGTGTAGCTGGAATGCCCTTCATTCCAATGATTTGTGGTCAGCATAATGGTTTGTTGGGGTCCATTACAAGCTGGCATAATTTAGAACAGCTCTGAAGCAGCTCTGACTTACACTGGACAGAAACAGGCCTCCAACAGCTCGTGGTAGTAGAGCAAAGGCCATCTTTGCCCTCTCCTCTCTCAGATGAGCAGATCTGTGATGTAACTGAGGTTCTAACCACAGAACTTTGAATTTTCTGAGTTTTGTGGATCTCAATTATGAATCATTATGCAGAATTAAGTTTTTCCCCATTCATGCATTTGGCTACATTGCATTGGAGGAAGTTGTTTTGTGGATCGGGGATTGGTAAGGATGATCTCATATATGTGGTATCTAACATCGTGTGTCTTTATAAATTAGGTATTGCATTTGTTTTTGTACAACAAATGTGATAATTTTAAAAACAGCTACAATCTAGAAAGAAAGAAATTGATCAAAATGTAGTCCCAAATTTTGGGATTAGTGAAGCAAGCACATTTACTTTTATACATGAAGTTAGTCAACACAACAGAGAATGTTTGTTGTTGTTGGTTTTTTTTCGGGGGGGGGGGGTGTTAAACATTATATAGGCAAGGATGGTATCAACATAATTTTGAAAAAGTTAGCCTATGCAGTAGAAAAATTGCTGTCTTCAGCTTGCTTCCAAATTGCATCCATAGATCACAGCTCTTGGGGGCCCTGCACTGATTAAATCTGACTTAAATATCTGCTGTGCAGCATCAAGACCACAACTATAGAAGGAGGGAAATAACCCTTATCCCTCTATTCCTTTTTTTACTATCTGTCTTGATTTGAAACTGCTAATATTTCACCAAACTCAGTTTTCACATTTTTCTTATATTTATTCATGTCTAGTTGTCCTCTTCTATTATAATTTTTAAAATTTTGCATAATTGTAAACTTCTGGGTCTTTAGAAATTTCTTTATCATGTTGGTCCCTGAAGGAAATAAATTAGCACTCAAGTTTTGCAAAAATGTAGAATACACTGTTCCTCTAAGACTGGCATTCATTGTAGTTGCTGTGTTTGGGACAGGAACATTCTGAGAATCACATACCTCCTTACTACTCAAGCTACTGATGCTAGTTGGCAATGTTTCTATGCCAGATTTTATAACTACCTTGGTATCTTCACCCTCTGCACAAGTATATCTGTGTCTGCTCCTTTTGCACTCCTGGCATTTGACAGCTCCACAGGATCTGTGCTATGCTCCAACCTTTAAACAGTCCCTTGGAGAAACCCCCTCAGGGTGCCAGACCCCCGACGAATCCCACTCTTCCTTAAGGGTAGGCCATATAGCCTTAACACTTCCAAGACAGAGCCTCTGGGCTCCAGCACGCCTGTTTGATACCATGAGCTTTACCCAGCCAGCTCAACAGCGTTAGACTCCTATCCAGAGACTTTTTGCCCTCATTAGGGATCTATGCACCACAGCAAGTATATGCAGTGACACCAGGCAGCCTTTCAAAACAGAGTAGAGTTTATTAGAGTATGTCTACACTGCAATGTAAGCCCAAGGTTAGTGGAACTCAAGTCGATGAACCCTGGCTTTGAGAATCCAAGGCTTGAGCATCATTACCAACCCTAGGTTATGATTTTTTTTACGTGGGCCCAAACCTAGGGCTCTGGTGTCCCCAGTGCAGTACGCAGACCTGAGTCCAGTCAGCCAGACCCCAGACATTCTAGTACGCTCCTGAAATATGGCTGTTTTAGCCCTTTGTTTATGGTGCAGTGTGTGAAAACTTGACTATCCAGGTTGCACATTACAAGAAGTTTGACTGGCTCACCAACACATCATTTTGGACTGTGTGCTTCTGGCAACTGGAGCCAACAACATGGAGGAGTCACCATTTCAAGAATTTCTCTTGCCTGGGCTTTCACACTTGTTTCAGGAGACAGACAGAACTTCTGTGAGATGGTAGTGGACAGTTTGGTGGTGTCCTCTGACCCACCACAGGCACCTGACAGAGCTAATGGTGGAGGAGAAGGAGGACACAGTCATCGCAGACTCAAAGTGGCTGATGCTGCTTATGAGACTTGGTATAGCGCCTGATGCTCCTGGAGCAGGGCCACAAGCAGATCTGGGATGACCAGGAGTAGGTCCAGAACTTACACATAAAGAAAGATACATTTCTGGAGCTTTGTGAGCAACTTGTCCTAACCCTTCCCAGTGTAAAGACACAGCATTAGTGCGACCATGCTGGTCCAGAAGCAGGTTGCTATATCCATCTGGAAACTGGCTACCCCAGACTGCTACAGGCCCATTGCCAACCAGCTTGGTTTTGGAAAGTTGACTGTGGGTAAAGTGGTGGTGGAGGTTTCTGAGGCAATCAGGCGTGTGGTTTACCCCAAGGGGCAGACACAAATGATATTCCTGAAGTAATTGCTGAGAGAATGGGGTTTCCAAGCTGCTCTGGGGCTATGGATGGGACTCATGTGCCAATAATTTGCCTTCCTCAAGAAGAACATGAGTACATAAACCACAATGTTGACGCCATACTTATGCAGGCACTTGTGGACCAAAGAGATATTCAATTTATGAATATCAATGGAAAAGTTCGTGATGCCAAGGTTTTCTGCCAATCAGAAGTCTACATTCATGGACAGGCTGGGACACTATTCCCATCACATGACATTGTCATAGATGGAGTTATTGTCCCTACTACTATTCTGGGGGACCCCATGTACCCTCTTTGCCTTTGCTTCTGAAACTGTACCCTGATCTCAGAGGCCCTGGCAAAAGAAGATTTAATTACACTTTCAGCAGGTGTAGAATGTTGGTTGAATGTGAATTTGTTAGATTGAAATCCCACTGGCAATGTCTACACATCCATTTGGATTCCAGTGCCATTAATGCTCTCCATGTTACTGTGTGCTCTTCACAATCTTTGTGAAGCCAAAGGTGAGCCATTTCCCCTTGATTGGACCTATCAGTGAGGAGCCACTGAACTGGTACACTCACCCAGAAAGTGCACCTACCACACCTGGAGCTGGATGCCCCCAGGCAACAGAAATCAGGGATGCTTTGTGCTCCCATGTTAGGGACTTGCATGGGCCAATGGAAGAGGGAGAATAGTACTTTTATGAGTGTGTGTGTTTGGGACGGGGCATTGATTCCTTGGGGGAGAGAAGATGGGAGGTTGATTGCCATGCAATGTACTTATGAATGACATGACCGCTTATAAAATGAGGGGTGGGTGGGTCTGATGTCAGTAATTGATGTGTGGATTGATATATACAGCTGTACTGAGATATGGATTTTGCATACAACTTCCCAATTGTCCCTGATCATGTGCTTACCATTATTATCTGAAATACACACTATATGATGTGTTGCAGTGATGGCAGTAATATTTCTTTATAAAATAAAACCCTTTATTTTTACACATTTATTGGAAAAGTACAATATGAAACCATTGCCTGACAGGCTAGCTGCCATTAGCACACGAGCAACACCAAAAGCGTTAAACATAACCAAGAACAAAGTGCATAAATAAGTGAAAACAGTGACACTATGTACAAGGGCCCCCTACTATTGCATTCACCCTTCCCTTCTTTCCATATTTTCCACGTACTTGGTTCTAGGGCAGGTGGGTGAAGGCGCCCACATGAGAGGTTTTCAGCACTGAGACCTGCATGGGGTTGCTTGTAGGGCCTGATTGTATGGGCCTCCCAGCCATGGAGTTGTCCAACCTGTTCCTGGAATGCAGGGCACTGCAGAGTGGATGCAACCCATGGTGCAGGTGCAGCAGGAGTCTGCATTCTTGTGGTCATAAGAGACAGCTGCTGCTCTAACTGTTCTCTCTGTTGCGCTATATCTTCCTCCCTTAATTGCCGCGCCTGTTCCAGAAACTGTGAAGCAAGTGTCTGCTCCACACTGCTACCTTGTCCTCAAGCTGTGAAGCCAGCCTGAGCCTTTCTGCTTGCCTCTTGGCATGTCTTTCCTCTTACCACAAGTCCCTTTGCTTTTGGTACTCAGCTTGCTTGTTGGCCCTGTCCAGAACTTCAACAATAATTTAATCACAAAACACTTCCTTTTGGAACAGTCCACAAAGGTACGGTGAGCCAGACTTCTGCAGGGTGGGCAAGCTTTGGAGGTATTGCAGCTTGTAGAGATGAAGGAGCCTGGAGTAGAACAAGACACAAAGGGTTATTGTCTAAAGTAGCTCAATGCAGGAGCACAGAAAAAATCATTCTGGAATTTCAGGGATAGAAAACATTACTTTTTACAACTGAACTCCACTATGCTGGCAGAGGGCTGCTTCAGACCACAAAAGTCCTTGGACACAGCCAGGTTAATCACAGTGAAGGAACTGCTGAGAGAATGGTAAGTTAAAAATCACAACTTTGAGGGGTTCCGCCCAAAAAATTGAGTTTGGGTGTAGGTTGGTGGCCACACTGTGCTATATAAGCTTTTTCTATTATTTCAGGCATTGCACATATTGGACGAAATAACAGGTCTTATAGTGCCCAGTTGGTGACTAAATAGAACATCTACAAGTGCAGTGGGTTGATGAGCTACTGAGGTGGCCCTGAAAAATAAGCCCTTTCCCGAAATGTGCATACCTATCTGGAGTTCCTGCTACTAGAAGAGTTTGAAGCTTTCAGCACCCAGGATTTGGTCAGAATTCATGAGTGAATCAACATGATGCTGTGTTAGCATCCACATGGTTTAGTGCTTCTCCACAGCTGACGATACAGCCTGTTAGGACTGCATGCAAACGCACAGAATTCCATTGCCATTTCCCTTGCCCCGCTGCAAATTTCTAGACTGAATTCAAGTGCCTGGTTATATTTCGGATTAATGATTTTGCCACCCGTAGAATGCAGGGGCTACATTTAACAGAAATGGACTGCATTTGAAAATGAATATATTTGAAGCTCTTAGCAGCCTATGTACAGAGAAGGTAATGTAAGTTTCTTATTTTAACAGACTGGAATATAGTAGCAAAAATGTGTACCTTGCCAGTAAAAAAATTCACTTTTACATGCTTGTTTGACTGTTTGCATTTCCTGTTCTCCATTAGCAGATACACATTGCTGCCTGGGGTTTATATAATATCTTTTGCATTGGATCATAGCATGGAAATCCCTCACACTCCTATTAGTAAACCCAAAAATGGAACCAGAAACTTATCAGGGTCCAGGGCAGCTTCTTCCTGTTCCATTTCTGCTGCCGGTTTCACAGCGGGCTGTTCCTCCAGGGGTGCATCAAAAAGCTCTTCCAAATAGGGCCTCAGGGTGTGCTGCAGCCACTCTTGAGGCAAAGCCTCCTCTGGAATTGGTTTCATCAGCAGACTTCCTTCATTTGCGTCTTTCAGGGCCTGCTGCTGGCTACCATTGGTTCCCATGCTGGTTTCTGGGGCTAGCTGGTTGCCATTGCCGCTGACCAGGTCATTGTGGACCACCAGCTCAGTGCTCAGCGCAGTCCCCGGCACCCAGTCATAAAATGGGTCTGGTGCTGGTGAGTTGCCAGAAGTGTGATTCCGGTTCTTGGTTTTCTAATCCTCAATTTTGAGTTGCTTAATCCATTCCCTGTACTAGTCATCAGCCTGGTAAATTTCCAACACTGTCAGCTTCTTCACTGTTTGCTGGTGTGCATGGTCATTCCTGGTACTCTTACTAAAATCAATTGTTTGGCTGACTTTGCACCAGAGATTAACCAAAATCTGGCTGTGCTCCCACGACCATGATGCAGCATGCTTTCTAAAGGATTTTTTCTGGTTGCTATCCATTGCAAATGCAGAAGGTTCTCCTAAGGTGTGTTTGCAGCTCAGCATTCAGAATAAAATGGAAGGGTTAAATGCCAAGCTGCTGTTCTAGAAAGGCGAAAGGTGCTTCTGTTTACCAGGAGTCTATTGGTGATTCTTGGAAGATAGGGGACAAAGGAAGTTGGCCCATAACATTCTGGGGTACTTTTAGCGAACTCTAAAGACCTGAGTCCATGGGAGATGTGTCTGTACTGCAAAACAATAGGGTTCAAACCCTGGGTCCCACCTTGACTGGGATCTTCTACCCTGGCAGTATCCTAGGACCTGGGTCTAAACCCAAGTCCAAGAAATTTGTATGTTGACAGAAGAGGGGTTACAGCTTGAGCCTGAGCCTGGGCTTACATTGCAGTGTGGACACACTTAGTCAACTGGAATGCAGCACTGGAAAGTCCTTCGGTTAGCACAGAGAAGGAAAAGTTAAGACAGATATCCATTGTCAGGGCTCTACCCAGCCACAGTGAAGTGGAATCCATTTTGGCATGCACCCTTGCTCTCTCTGTCCCAGGTGAGAGCTTCTGTCTCTCTCCAAAGGCCAACTCTTAAAACAGTCATCTGACACCTTTTGGTTCATTGTTCTCCTGCAGGATCCCTGCAGAGTTCACAAGTTCGGCCTGCTGAAATTTACTGTTATTAGGTGTCAATTGTTCAGTCCTTGGGGTTCCCATTGACTTTCTGGATTCTTCAAGTCAGCCAGTCCTTTAATGACCCAATCATACTGTCCCAGACAGTAGAGCTACATGACACACACATCTCATGTATCCTGCTGTGTCCCAAGAGCAGCTTTTTAAACCCTTTGCATCTGCTGCATAGCAATCCCTAGGCAAATAAGTCACGCCATGCATATCATTCACAAAAATATTACTGCAAATTCCCACTTGGTCACAATATTATCTAAGGGATAAAAGAAAAATAAATCCTTGATATTGGGAAGGATCTGGAAATAACCTCGGGTATGATTCATAAAATGTGATGCTGAAGCAGAAGCGTTCAGTCGAGTGTAGTTGAGTTGCATGGTGTGTACTGATACCTAAGGCTACGATTTGTCATGGGGTATTTTTAGTAAAAGTCATGGACAGGTCACAGGCAATAAACAGAAATTCACAGGCCTGTGACCTGTCTATGACCTTTACTATAAATACCCCTGACTAAATCTTAGATGCCCAGGGGCGCTGCTGCTCTGGGGGTCCCTGGTACCGGCCCCACTGGCTGCTGCTCAGGCAGTCCCCAGGGCCAGCTGCCCAGGGCCGCTCAAGCAAAGGCTGCTCCGGCTGCCCCCATGGATGCTGCTCCAGCCACCTCTAGAACCGCTGCTCAAGCTATCTCTGGGGCCAGCCGCACCGGCCACTGCTTGAGCAGTCACCGGGGCCAACTGCCCGGGGCTGCCCAAGCAGTGGTGTGGCTTTCCCCAAGGCCACATGAGCAGCTGGCCCCCAAGGTCAGCCACACCGGTCACTATAGCTGCAGATGTCACAGAGGCTGTGGAAAGTCACGGAATCCATGACCTCTGTGACAGCCATGCAGCCTTACTGATACCAAGTCTAGCACCTACCACTAGCCCGTTAAGTCATCCTTGCAGCACTGAATGTTTAGTCACAACTGAAATGTCTGATCTTTTCTAATTTCTGACTAGAATTGAGTCTAACTTAATGTTGTACTCTTGACCCCAGTACAAAATCCTTTTGGGGTCTGAACACAACTTGCTTCGGTTTGAGCTAATCCTCCTCAAGCCTCTCTGTTTTGCACTTTGTCAATGACAGCCCTTTCCCTCAACCCCTCCGTTTAAAGTTTGACCATGCGCCATATAGCTTTTTATGCCATTAGCTGTATCCAGTTGTCCTCTGCTTCTCCACATGTGCTGTTATCACATAGCCTCCTCCAGAATTCTTAAGCTGAAGATCCTTCAAAAGGTCTGTCTGAAGGATTTACTGTTAGAATTTAATTTGGAAAAGGAAACAAAAACAGTACGTATCTACCTTCCCTGAGGTGGTGATGTCCACACTGTTCCATCTTTCCCTGGTGATACTAAGAGTTTCCAGGAATTTCATACCATACCCAGCATTCCAAGAATTATCTGCACTGGTGATTTTTGTGTCGATCATACAGAGGGCAAAAGCTCCAAATGCACACAGATGTGTAATGCCCACAAATTAAACTACAAAATCATTCTTTAGAATCCACAGTATTTGAAAGGACAGTAATACCCAAGGTCTGTAACAATTATTCACTTGTTTTGTACGATACATCAGTGTTTCACAATGGCAGCTAAATTAGAAATAATGGCTTTAGAATAATTAAGATCTTCTTTTTAGTGATATGTAAGTGGACTATTTTGACAAGGATTTTATTGTTCAAGAAGACTGTTGCACATCTAGAAATAGACTTTTAGTCTAATAACTCAAATGAGGGCAATCTTAGTTACATGCTGCTGCTTCTTCCCAACCATACCCTAGCTAATGTTTCCACAGAACATACAATCATAAGGTTAGCAAAAACACCTTGCTCACAAAAGGAGGAAATAAGCCTGAGATAAAAATGGCCAATATGGTAGTAGCTCTCAGACTCACTGAAAAATGAATGTGGGTATTAGAGAAAGTCAGGCACCAGTACTGAATTTATCAGATAAGTGGGCTTGTTTTAGTGGATATAAAAGGATAAGTACTCTGAACATGGCAATCAAAGAAACTACTTATAAAAGAATGTAGTGAGCAGAGCCTCATATTTTAACACTGGGCGGTGACCTCTTGAAAGTTTAAAAAAATAGTGTTGGAAGGAGAAACACAAGCCGAGTAAAATTTGGCAAGGAAAAAAAGAACCAAAACCACAAAAATATCTGCATTTTTTAAAACCCCAAAGAGGAGGACAAAAATGAAGCAACAGTGCCAATATTTGTTTAAAAACATTCTGAGAGAGGTTTTAAAAACTGATGTGGACTGAGGAATTGCAATAGCACATAGTATAATATGCTCATCTTGGAGATCACAGTCCTCCAAGACTATTGGAGTAAGGCTATTAAGGTTTGCTGATAATAAAAAACCTTAAACCCAGGCAGTTCAGAAAGGCAAAAACACAATCTGATCAAAAGAAAGTGAGGTCAATATATGCAGATTTAGAAATATATGTAGCTATAAAACAGTTGTGGACTGAAAAATATGTACAGAAAATAAAACAATATAATGGGTGAGATCTTACAAGTGGTTATTTTTATTGTGACTGTGAACTGAAGCAAAAAGATTGGATGATCCCAAAATGGCCCAAATACATTTTATAAGCCTGGAAAATCCAGAAATGGCAATGAAAACATTCTGGTTAATAAAGAGCAGTTTTACTAGTTTCATTTAAGCTGTGTGGTTACTGGCTGCTTGCATTTGTGTTCTCCCTTTTCCAGGAATTTATTCATATGATGTTTTCATCTTTTGAGAATTATTTTTGTCTTTTAAAAATATATATTTTGTTTCCCTTATATGTTGACATATATTAGTACCATTATTTTCTCTGTTTAGTTACAGTATTTGTATTTTTCTTGCTAGACCTAAAGACTTAAGTCTGTTCAGTGTCTTGGGAGATGATGGATAAAATGATTTTCAGCTGTTTTGCTTGATTTTTAAGAGTATATACAATATTTAGGATCATAAACTGTTTATCAAATCCATTAGTGCAGATGTGATGTCATTATTGACAGGCATTACTAATATGTCTCAAAAAGGGGAGAATGTCAGTGGTCCTTAAATATTCTTTCTCTTCAAGAAAAACTCTTGACTCTGGAATGATTCAAAGTTTCTAAGGCCAAGAGGGACCATTGTAGGGTTGCCAGGCATCCCGTTTTCAACCATTAAAAGTCTGGTCAGTTGTGCAGCAGAGCTAAGGCAGGCTTCCCTTCCTGCCCTGGCTCCGCGCAGCTCCCAGAAGCGTCTGGCATGTCCCTGCGGCTCCTAGGCACAGGACCTGCCAGGGAAGCGCTGTGCGCAGCCCCCACCTCGAGCGCTGGCTCTGCAGCTCCCATTGGCCAGGAATCATGGCCAATGAGAGCTGCGGGGACGTAGGAACCCAGACATGCCGGCTGCTTCCAGCAGCAACGCAGAGCCAAGGTAGAGCCCCGCTGTGCCACTGACTGAAAGTTGCCTGGGGTAAGGAGCCCATACCTCAAACCCTCTGCCCCAGGTCGGAACTCCCTCCTGCACCCAAACTCCCTCCCAGACCCCGCACCCTTACCCCAGGTCATAACCCCTTTCCTTACCCTCCCAGACCCCGCACACCCACCCACACCCCGGCCCCTTACCCCAGGTTGTAACCCTCTCCTACACCTAAACTCCCTTCCAGAGCCTGTACCCTAACCCCTGCCCCTGCTCTGAGCCTCCTCCTGGAGCCCACACCCCCTCCTCCAAACAATCCCCTACCCCAGCCCTGAGTCCCCTCCTGCACCCAAACTTCATCCCAGAACCTGCATCCCAACCCCCTGCCCCGCCCTGAGACACCTCCCGCACCCCAAACCCCTCATCCCCAGCCCCACCCCTAAGCCCACAACCCCAGCCAGAGCCTGCACCCCTGCCCCCTTGGCCCCAGCCCAGAGCCCCCTCTTATACTCCCATCCAAGGTCCTCACCCTCTTTCACACCCCAGACCGGAGCCCCCTCCCACAGTCTGAACTCATTTCAGGCCCCATCCTGGGGCCCTCACCCCCAGTTGGAGCCCTCACCCCAACCTCATGCCCCAACCCAGTGAAAGTGAGTGAGGGTGGAGGAGAGTGAGCGACGGAGGGAGGGGGGCTGGAGTGAGTGGGGGATGGGGCCTCAGAGAAGGGCCGGGGTAGGAGCATGTCTTCAGGGAAGGGATGTGGCAGGGGGCTGGGCAGGGGTGTTCGGTTTGTGCAATTAGAAAGTTAGCAACGATATACCATTGTGATCATGTACTCTGACCTCCTGTGTAATGCAGGCTAGAGAACTTCCCTAAAATAATTTCTAGAGCAGAGCTTTTAGAACAAATATCGTTCATGTCAATTACCACCAAGTCACAAACTTCTCTTTCTGGAGCAGGAGATTGAGAAGCAGTATCTATTCAATTCCAGATACAGTTCATCATTAGTGATTTATTGGGTAGGTTCCAGTCTGGGTTATAGTCTTCCTTGGAGTTGGTCATATTTGTTAGTTATGAATGGTCTTCTGGTTTTAGATTAGAGTCAGCTGGCCATTTTGGTCCTACTGGGCCTCCCAGCAATTTAAGAAATGATTAACCCTGGATTGTTACTTCTGTGACTGAAAAGCCTTCTTGTCTATGGTTTCCTGTTGTACCTAGAAGATGGGAGTCAGGTCATGACGTTGAGTGATTGTGATGGTTTCCTCTTGTTCCACCCATTTTTTCTGCTTATGCATGCACAAAAAAGGGTGTTCTTGAATTTTGGACTCTGGTTCTGGCTTCAGGCACTGTAGTCAAATTAACTCACTCTTATGGACAAATGTGAAGAGAAAGAGGCAGCTGCAAGCATGTCCTAACAAGGCAGAGAGGTGGGGGGAAATGATAGCCACCTGGCTACAGAAAAATAGCAAATTCCACAGCAAAGGTGCTAAATTTTGTGTCAACTTGGAAAAATGCCAAATTCTCTGGCTCATTAATTGTGAAGTCCATGGGGCCCTAGTTGAAATGTATGATGCCATTCCCACTTATCAGAGTTATTGTTTCAGACTCATGAAACAGTCTGCTGCATTAAGCAACAGAGGGTCCTGTGGCACCTTTAAGACTAACAGAAGTATAGGGAGCATAAGCTTTCGTGGGTAAGAACCTCACTTCTTCAGATGCAAGTAATGGAAATTTCCAGAGGCAGATATAAATCAGTATGGAGATAACAAGGTTAGTTCAATCAGGGAGGGTGAGGTGCTCTGCTAGCAGTTGAGGTGTGAACACCAAGGGAGGAGAAACTGCTTCTGTAGTTGGATAGCCATTCACAGTCTTTGTTTAATCCTGATCTGACGGTGTCAAATTTGCAAATGAACTGGAGCTCAGCAGTTTCTCTTTGGAGTCTGGTCCTGAAGTTTTTTTTGCTGTAAGATGGCTACCTTTACATCTGCTATTGTGTGGCCAGGGAGGTTCTCCTACAGGTTTTTGTATATTGCCATTCCTGATATCTGACTTGTGTCCATTTATCCTCTTGCATAGTGACTGTCCAGTTTGGCCAATGTACATAGCGGAGGGGCATTGCTGGCACATGATGGTATATATAACATTGGTGGACATGTAAGTGAATGAGCCGGTGATGTTGTAGCTGATCTGGTTAGGTCCTGTGATGGTGTTGCTGGTGTAGATATGTGAGCAGAGTTGGCATCGAGGTTTGTTGCATGGATTGGTTCCTGAGTTAGAGTTGTTATGGTGCGGTGTATGGTTGCTGGTGAGAATATGCTTAAGGGTGGCGGGTTGTCTGTGGGTGAGGACTGACCTGCCTCCCAAGGTCTGTGAAAGTGAGGGGTCATTGTCCAGGATGGGTTGTAGATCACTGATGATGCGTTGGAGAGGTTTAAGCTGAGGACTGTAGGTGATGGCCAGTGAAGTTCTGTTGGTTTCTTTTTTGGACCTGTCTTGTAGCAGGAGGTTTCTGGGTACACGTCTGGCTCTGTTGATTTTTCTTTATTTCCTTGTGTGGGTATCGTAGTTTTGAGAATGCTTGGTGAAGATCTTGTAGGTGTTGGTCTCTGTCTGAGGGGTTGGAGCAGATGCAGTTGTACCTCAGCGCTTGGCTGTAGACTATGGATTGTGTGGTGTGTCTGGGGTGGAAGCTGGAGGCATGAAGGTAGGCATAGCGGTCGGTGGGTTTTCGGTATAGGGTGGTGTTAACATGGCCATCGCTTATTTGTACTGTGGTGTCTAGGAAGTGGACCTCCCGTGTAGATTGGTCCAGGCTGACATTGATGGTGGGGTGGAAGCTGTTGAAATCATGGTGGAATTCTTCCAGGGTCTCCTTCCCATGGGTCCAGATGATGAAGATGTCATCAATGTAGTGTAAGTAGAGAAGGGGCGTGAGTGAACGAGAGTTGAGGAAGTGTTGTTCCAGGTCAGCCATAAAAATGTTGGCATATTGTGGGGCCATGCGGGTGCCCATAGCGATGTCACTGGTCTGGAGGTGTATATTGTCACCAAATTTGAAATAATTGTGCGTGAGGATAAAGTCACAGAGCTCAGCAACAAATTGTGCTGTGTCATCCTCAGGAATACTGTTACTGACAGCTTGTATTCCATCTGTGTGTGGGATGTTTGTGTAGAGAGCCTCTACATCCATGGTGGCTAGGATGGTGTTTTCTGGGAGGTCACCAATGCATTGTAGCTTTCTCAGGAAATCAGTGGTGTCACGGAGATAGCTGGGAGTGCTGGTGGCATAGGGTCTGACTAGGGAGTCCACATATCCAGACAGTCCTTCAGTGAGAGTGCCAATGCCCGAGCTGATGGAGCGTCCAGGATTTCCAGGTTTGTGGATCTTGGGTAGTAGACGGAATAACCCCGGTCGGGGCTCTAAGGGTATGTTGATTTGTTCCTGTGTTAGTGTAGGGAGTGTCCTGAGTAGATGGTGCAGTTTCTTGGTGTATTCCTCAGTGGGATCTGAGGAAAATGGCCTGTAGAATTTGGTATTGGAGAGTTGTCTGGCAGCCTCCTTCTGGTAGTCAGACCTGTTCATGATGATAACAGCACCTCCTTTATCAGCCTCTTTGATGATAATGTCAGGGTGGTTTCTGAGGCTGTGGATTGCATTGCGTTCTGCACAACTTAGGTTATGAGGCAAGCGATGTTGTTTTTCCACAATTTCTGCCTGTGCACGTCGGCGGAAGCATTCTTTGTATAGGTCCAGACTGTCATTTCGACCCTCAGGAGGAGTCCATGTGGAGTTCTTCTTCCTGTGTTGTTGGTGGGAGGGTATCTGTGTATCAGTGCGCTGTTCAGTGTTATTCTGAAAGAATTCTTTGAGTCGGAGGCGGCGAAAGTAGGCTTCCAGATCACCGCAGAACTGTATCATGTTCGTGGGAGTGCTGGGGCAAAAAGAGAGTCCCTGAGATAGGACAGACTCTTCTGCTGGGTTGAGTGTGTAGCTGGATAAATTGATGATATTGCTGGGTGAGTTAGGGGTACCGCTGTTGTGGCCCCATGTGGCAGGTAGGATTTTAGACAGCTTACGGTCCTTTTTCCTTTGTAGAGAGGTGAAGTGTGTAATGTAGATCTCCTGTCTTATTTTAGTAAAGTCCATTTGTGTGGAGGGTTGGTTATTTATGAAAGTCTCCAGGTTGGAGAGCTCTTTCTTGATGTTTTTCTGTTTGCTGTATAGGATGCTGATCAGGTGGTTCCTCAGTTTCTTTGATAGTGTGTGGCATAATCTCTCACTGTGGTCTGTACAGTATGTAGATAGCAATGGATTTTTCACCTTCAGTCCATTTGATATGATGTCCATCCGTTTGCATTTGGAAAGGAAGATGATATCTGTTTGTATTTGTGCAAGTTTCTTCATGAGGTTGATAGATTTCCATTCCATACGGCTAAATGCAGTGCCTTCCATTCCATACGGCTAAATGCAGTGCCATACGGCTAAATGCAGTGCCTTGGTGTTCACACCTCAACTGCTAGCAGAGCACCTCACCCTCCCTGATTGAACTAACCTCGTTATCTCCATACTGATTTATACCTGCCTCTGGAAATTTCCATTACTTGCATCTGAAGAAAGCTTATGCTCCCAATACTTCTGTTAGTTTTAAAGGTGCCACAGGACCCTCTATTGCTTTTTACAGATTCAGACTAACACGGCTACCCCTCTGATACTTTGCTGCATTAGTTTACACCACATTCATATTTTCAAGGTTATCTTCACAACCATGAGGGCTAGGAGATGATGTGCCTGTCATGGCCAAGTAAGGAAGCACACTTGGTGAGCTCCATTCTCCCCTTCCCTAATTACCAGTAGCATTCTCAGCAAAGCCACCCACTAGATCTTATACCTAAGCTTAAGACCTGGGGGAGCCCAGAAGAACAGGGGGCAAGTGAGATTAGGGCAGAAGGTGGCAAGAGTGGAGATGACAATGAGAGTGGATTGAGCGACTCCCTGCCCCACCCACTGGCGGAATGGCATCAGTATTGTTGGAGAGTTGAGTGAGAGGTCGTTGCCTCATTGCCGGTATATATAGCGTGAAAGGCAGTGGTTACACGCCGCGCACACACCTCTCTTTCTCTCTCTGAACTCACTGGTAGCACACAGCTGCTGGAGACAAACTTCATTTGTTGGGAAGATGAGAAAAGGAATGGGTGCAATCCAGACCAGTGAGGGGCTGTATCGCCCCTGCTCTGCAGCCTGAGGTGCCTCACAATGCTTTGTTGTAGCTCTCAACCTGGGCACCTCACAAACAGCAAAACAGCATGCAAGTTACACCGTGAGTATCTGTGTAAAGCTACCACCCTGGTCTAGCAACTCTGACCCCAGCAGCCTGTTAGTAAATACCAGCCACACTCCGACTTCCAGCAGCCTTGGTTATTACTTGCAGGGTGACCTCAATACACTCCCAGTCCAATATTTTCCCCCAAAACATGTGTTCTGCACGGTCCAGCCCTCTCCTGGACAGTCCAGATATATTAAGCCCGTTACACCTCTAAGGGGATCAGTATACAACAGTCTGCTATCCTAAATGAAGTTACCGAAACAATTAACATCACTGGATTAGTTTTAATTGAAGAATAAAACAAGTTTATTTAACTACAAAGTGAGTGCAAATATAGGGTGTTAAAGTCAGAAATGGTCACTAGAGAAATAAAGATAGAATGCTTTCTAGTGTTAAATTTATCAAACTAGACTTGGTTCACATAAAATTCTTATCACATGCTCCCAGATCAGAATCTGCTCCTAAATTCCATTGTCTGTTTCTTTTGTCATCTTAGGTGAAAAAGAGAGAGATGGACAGGGAAAGCTAACTTGGGGTGTTTTTCCCCTCACTTTTATAATTCAGTCACCCTTTGAAATGCATTTTCCTGAGGATTACCCCTAGTTAAAGTTCATTCAAACAGTAAAAAAGGTGACAATGGTGTCTGGTGGTGAAAGAGGTTGCACGCTGTTTCGTCTCACCTCCGTTTGCTGAAATGTGGATTTTCCTTGTCACCTGTCTTCCCCCTTTCACTGTCTGAGGACCCTGTTTATAACTTATATGTAAATTGAGGTAAACACACAGTCCTTTTTTTAAGACCTGTTTGACCCATCCTGCCTAACTGGGGCTACATGGGTTTGAACATGTGCTATCAACATCATTCAAGGGGAATGTATAACTTTCTATATAATATTGCTACACACATTCCATCATGATATTATTGACCAGGGAGTTTAGTTTTCAGATATCACCTTAAAAGGCATATTTTATACAAAGATTATTACAAAGATATGTAGAGTGTGAATATAGGGAGGCATTCTGTTACAGCGGCCCATCCCCAACCCTTGCCAGAAGATGGCAAAGCTGCAGGCCTGGGGCCATCTCTCCCCCATTTCTACCCCCATTCTTCCCTACCCAAGCACACTGGTAACATGGCAACAGGAGACAAGTTTCCCTCTTTTGCCAAGAAGCTGAAAAGAGGAATGAACAGGAACTGCGGGCTGTCTCTCCCCATCCTTCCTCCTGAACTTGTAGTTAATGTGTGTATCCCCGAAATTTGGGTGATGGTTAGGAGCTCTGGATGAAAAACACAAAGAAGGGAGAAAGAGAGTAAAAGAAAAGAGGGCAACAAAAAGCCAAGGAGCCAGAGTCAGAAGAATCAGCAGTTGTGGGGATAGCTAGTAAAATAGTAGCACTGATTACTTTCAAATTAAATGTGGTGCTAGAAACCTGTTTCAGCAAGTTCAAAGAAAAGTTAAATGACAAAGTGGCCCTGGTGGGTAGTGAAATGATCTAGTGGTAGCCACTATAGATATGGACTCTCAAATTATCAACATTGAGGAGAACATGCAAGGTTGGGTGGAGAGAATTGTGGTCTGGAGTCTCACGTTAAAACACTGACCGAAAAAACAGATGATATGGGAAATGGGATTCTAGGACTGCCAATGGGGACCAAAGGCAAATACTCCATATGGTACTTAGAAACATGGCTCCTTAAAGCTTTGATTGAAAGGGCACACTGGATCAGCATACCATCACACAACAGAAATCCAGCTAGACTACATCCAGTCATAGTAGGACTACGCAACTTTAGAAGACGTGGTTTTGATTCTTTACATACAGCCAGGAAGTTGACAGAATTAAGAGTGGAGGGCAAACGAGGATTCTTCTATCGAGATTATTGTGTGTATGGTGGACAATGGCTTAATTTACAAAAGTCTGCAAATAGTTTGTTAGGAAAAAGCTTAAGTTTGCACTGATGTTTCCAGCAATCTCAAAAATATTTCAGCTGGGTCAAACCCACATTTTCTACACACAGGGGAAGCCCAAAAGTTCCTGACCTCAGTCCCAGAACCAAATATGGTAGACCAAATAGTAGAGGGAACTGATTAAATTCAGGATAAGTATATCTCAACTGAGGGCTCACTAAATATCGGGGAAGGGGAACCGGAATGATTTTTTAATATGGTAAAATACAGTGGTTTGTGTTGTAAGAAAAGTACTGCCTTGATGGCAAACATATATAGAGTAATTTTTATGTTACATGTATTAGAAGGAATATTGTTAGGTAAGAGTTTTCAACAAATAACGGTGCAAAAGTAATATTAATGTTTTTAATTATTAAGGATATCAGAAAATATAGCACAACATATAAAGAGAAAATGGAAACTAGATTGTTTGAAATGTATAAATTAAGGCTGTTATAATTAGGGGTGATATTGAATGTAATTGAAGGGCAACTGATAAACAAATACTGTGTAGGATACAGACATCTGGGGGTTATGGTGGGGAAAGATGGGGAAGGTATTACATGGTAAAGACAATACTGAATATTCTGAAAAATGGGTAAAATAGAATCAGAAACAATCTGGTGCCCCCCGGAATGTTATGGGACTAACAGTAGAAAGTCCATTTTTATTCAGAATGTTAGAGAAATGTTTTGCACTTTCAGGAGTGCATTAAAATAGTCTATAAAAACCCTCTGTCATGTATCTGGGGAAGTATTACAAAGATTGAGCTGATACCATTATGCAGGGGAACAAGACAAGAATTATTGCTGATCGACCTTATTTCACTTAATTATCGAACCATTAGCACAAAAGTTCAGGGACACTGAAGAAATTCTGGTAATAAGTATATTGGGAATAGAAAACAGAGTTGCATTATATGCTGACAATCTTATGCTTTTCATATAAGATATAAATTTCCAATATTACTAGAAATAATTGACATGTTTGGTCAGGAATCAATGGAACAGACTAAACTATTCTAAATCAGAGATACTGTGCCTTTGCAAAAGATACATAAAAAATGAAGAATGTCCACTGAAAATAGTGGATAATAAATTAGATATTTAGGCATTAATGTATCACTTAAAGTGGTGGAGCTGTTTAAACTAAATATTGAGCCATTAATGAAAATTATTTACTATGACCTAGGCAAGGGGACATGATTACCAATGACACTGATTGATAGAATTAAAATACTTAAAATGAATGTCCTACCCATGGTCCTGTATACATTTTCCATGATTCCCTTCACAGACTGAAAACAATATTTTACCACAAAATTAAAAATTATTCAGAGATTTTGATGGTTATAACAGAAACTATGAATCAAAATGGAATTATTGGGATGTCCAACTGAGATAGGAGGCCTGGTGCTACCAAATTTCAAGAGATACTATGAGCAGCATAAATCAGGGCAGAACTAGAATGGATCTCTAATCAGGAGAAACCATTGGGGGTAAGAACTGAAACTGACAAACAATCTCATTATATAATTCTGTTACATAGTTCAAAATTCCAGCACCCATAAGGCAATGCCTATTATTTTAAAATGTACATAGTAGTTGAGCGTATGTAGGGTTGGCAGTATTTTATTTTTTAAATTAATTTCTATAGATAATATTGAAGTTTATTTTTAAATCTTTTTTTGTCTTTTTATTGGTTTTAATTTACACAGTTGTAGGAAATTATTAGGGGACGATCTGACAATTATTTAATGACAACAGACATTGAGAGTCAAAAAGATAAAGCTTTATAACCATTAAAACACAAATTTTCAACATCACATGTCAAAATATACAAAATAAATATTGAAAATAAATACTCTTAAGTGAAACTAGTGAGTTCTCAAGCAGCATTTTTCTGTTTTGCCTGTCTGTAAATTTCAGTTATTATTGATGTAAATAATTTTTGTCAGTTTGTGTGTACAGTGAAATCGATACAGTGATAAAAATCTAACCTTTCCAAGCCTAAGCATGTGTGAGGCACTTGACCAGATAAAAAGAGCAGATCTCAGTAATATCAGAAATAAAAAAATAGTGCTTTCAAGCATGGTCTACATACGGAATTATTTTAATATTGAGACAAATATCACATAAATTGAAGGAAAAATGAGATACTAGATATGGAGGCCTCTGAGTTATTATAGAGAATTCTTTCCCAGGTGTTTGGCTGGTGGGTCTTGCCCACATGCTCAGGGGCTAACTGCCATATTTGGGGTCAGGAAGAAATCTTCCCCTGGGTCACCCTGGGGTTTTTTGGCCTTCTTCTGCAGCATGGAGCATAGGTCATTTGCAGGTTTAAACTACTGTAAAAGGTGGATTCTCTGTAACTTGAAGTCTTTAAATCATGATTTGAGGATTTTGGTAACTCAGCCAGAGGTTTGGGGACTATTACAGGAGTGGGTGGGTGAGGTTCTGTTGCCTCCTGTGGCAATGTGCAGGAGGTCAGACTAGATGATCACGATGGTCTCTTCTGACCTTATAGGCTATGAGTCTATGATTTCTTCAGGAATGGACTACCCTTAAAACAAATTGATGTAAGTGATATTAAAAAAAAGCACAATGAGTTTATACTGATTGTTTACCTTATTAAAAACATTTTCAGAAAAGAAAGGAACAAAGTATTCTTCATTTGAAAATTTCATACAAGGGCTTGAAGTTTCAGTAATCAACATGTCTGTCTAGAACATACAACTTCATAACTGTGCAGTGTTGTAGTAGTAGTGTTGGTCCCAGGATATTGGAGAGACAAGGTGGATTAGGTAATATCTTTTATTGGACCGACTTCTGTTGGTGAGAGAGACAAGCACTCTGTGACACAAGAAAGCTTGTCTCGCTCACCAACAGAAGACGGTCAAATAAAAGATATTATCTCACCCACCTTGTCTGTCCAACTTCATGACTCTGTTTTTAAGAGACAAACTGCATGAATCTGTTAAGTTATGGATTGCAGACTGTAAATGTGAAATAACAAAAGAATGACTGGAATGATATAATGCAGACAGTAAGTGGTGGATCCAGCACTAGCCAGAAAGTACACGTTCAGTACTATCTGGTACTATTCTTCTCCATCTCTAGATAAAAAAATACAATATTGCCCCAGCTATTTGTATGAAATGCGAAACAGCCAGGACCTGTTTCCTACACACGATATCGGAATGCTGGATAGTAAAAATGTTTTGGAAGTCCATCCTGAAAGAAAGAAATAAAATGCTTGAGCTAGAACTCAAATAGGACTGATGACATGTACGGTGGGATTTTGTCTGTTAAATAATTGAGATGCTCTGATATGGACACAATAATCTTATGTTTATAACAACAATAGATAGGAAGGAAATAGAGGACAATAATTGAATACATCCTGCTTTCCTCTAATTTCCCATGCTTTCTGTCTCCTGACACTCAACACCTTTGCCCCAAGAGAACATTCAGCTTCCCAATAAAAAAAGTTAATAGGAATGGTTAAATATACGTATATCAGGTTATAGTTGTGTGGCTGTGTTTGAATAATTTGAAGAAGAAAAAAAAGGAGTACTGCTATATCAAGTTATGGTCAATATATAATATGCTGATAAATATTGTTAATATTGTACAAAATATTGTAATATTTTGAATATTTATATATGCCAAGACACTGTAACTGAAATATTTTATTTTAAATGACCAGTAATATCAGTAAATAAAATATTTTTCCTAACTCCGCCCCACCACAAGTCTCACGTGAGGGCTAGAATTTTTTTTTTTTTTAAGTGAAAGCTGAAATGCTGAAGCACAATTTTGTGTTAAGGGATAGTAGCTACTGTCCATTAGCTACTTTTAGCTTTTTTAATCCAAAGATTTGCCTCCTTATCTCCTCCCGGAGTCTTGAGTACACACATATTTAACAAAAATTGTATATTATGGGGTGGTAGATGCAAGTAAATGAAAATGAGTAGTGCTCAAGAGTGCTGGAATCTTTTAGGTGTATTGTTCTTGGTGATCTTAGCTTCCACATACATGATGTCAAGTATACCCTAGCATCTGATCTCAATGAAAGACAAAAGGAGAGCACAGTCTATTGAGCTTATCAAAGAGAAGGTTAAGAGACAACTTAATCAGTCTTCAACTCCTATACAGGAAGGAAATATCTGATACTAGAGGGCTCTTTAATCTAGCAGACAAAGGAGTTAGACGAGCCAGTAGCTGGAAGTTGAAGTCAGTGAAGATCAAAGTATAAATACAATGCAGATTTTTGACACTGAATGTAATTAACCATTGGAAGTTTACCACGGGACTTGACACCAAGCAAGACTGTTATTGGTTGGAAGGGGCAAGGAGCCCTGGCATCCATCCAGGGAAACGCCAAACAAAGTCAGCCCAACAAGCCACTGCTCCAACTCTCTGTGAATCTGAGTGTTAGGGATTGTGCACAGCTGAGCTAAAAGGGAACAGTACCAACAGCACTTGGTCTTGTCTCCAAATCAACCCTACACGGACCGTGAAGAACAACATAGTTCACTGCTCTTCCTGTCCAGCTTTCTTCTAAGAAACAGCTAATATCTGAGACTGTTTCAGAAGCTGATTTACAATTATTATTATTCCTTCTGAAATGGATTGTCATTTTTATTATGCAAAGAAAAAAAGAAATGCTCAACAAAAATCTGTTAGTTTCTGGTATTCTAATAAAATATATGTAACCTGAACATAAACGGAATATTCTAAAACTGAACTAAGCAGCTTTGTATATATGAAGGTGCATCATTAATATCTACAGAGAGTCCTGTGGCACCTTTGAGACTAACAGAAGTATTGGGAGCATAAGCTTTCGTGGGTAAGAACCTCACTTCTTAAGAGTGACCTTAAGAAGTGAGGTTCTTACCCACAAAAGCTTATGCTCCCAATACTTCTGTTAGTCTCAAAGGTGCCACAGGACCCTCTGTTGCTTTTTACAGATTCAGACTAACACGGCTATCCCTCTGATCATTAATATCTAAGCACTAATAATGAAGAGACATCACTTCAAGCAGTTTGAGGAATGACAGAAAAGTGAAATGGTCTAGGTATCTTGTCAATAAGTGTTACAGCAAACAGATCCTTAAATTTGGGACTTGGCAAGTTAGAAAAGCAGTACTACTTTTTAGCTCATGTTTTAAAATATCTTCATATTGTGTTTAAAATTACAGAGAAATACATGTCACCATATTTTGTTAATGATTTTGAATAATAAAATGTGGTTAATCTTAGAAAAATTATTGTAACAATGGCATCTGCACTTCAATTATTCTCATATATTGGTTCATGGATTTTCTAACTCATAGCCCTATAAACTCAAATTAGAGATTTGACTGTCAATCATATTATTTCTTTACTTTATACAACACATCATCAACAATAAAACTGTGGATTCAGAACTTAACAGGCAATTCTGTCTCATGCATGTTGCAAAATAGACTATAACTTGCTTATCTGCAAGTGAACTTTATTCACTCCCCCATGCTTGACTGCAGGACATTTTTTGCCTAAGTAAAATAAGTTGATATGACGCATGAGAAGCATATATACACATTATGAAGGTGCCATGTTTACAGCCACATCTCTGACTATAACCAGGCTTTATCTTTTAAAAACATTTCAGTCCACCTTTGAACTTAATGTTTTTGAGTGCCATAAAGTTCAACAAGATAAGCTTACCCTGACTTTGTTGAAGCATAAAACTTGTGGTACTGTCAAAACATCTTCTAACAAGTGTCTGTTTTCCCTTATTTATTTTAGGTTCTTGCCTACACAGAAGGCCTTCATGGAAAATGGATGTTCAGCGAGATTCGAGCTGTTTTTTCAAGACGTTATCTTCTCCAGAACACTGCTTTGGAAGTGTTTATGGCAAATAGAAGTATGTCTTTATGTTGTTCATTTATTTTGTATAAGGTATCTGCAGGTAGTTTTTATGGATGGTATCCATTCATCCCCAAATTAAAACTTTGTAGTTTGTTTTGAAAAATGCTATTTTCCTTCAGTAATCCCTCACACTTGTATTTATTCACTACATTTGATATAGAAAATATTTGCCAATGGGCCATTAATATGGATTTTAATCTGGCACTCTGACAGCAAGTTTTGATGAATAAAGACTACACACTGAAGCTGGTAAATGCTGCTACTATTTTCCATATTGTACCAGAGTATGGCTCCTCTCCTATCTTCGTCCCAGCAGAAGCTGCACAGACTGCACGAGGTGTGCACTCAGTGACCTTTTATTTCAAGTGCCCTCCACCAATATCACTTTAGTCCCCATGCAACAATCTATATACAATATCTGCAGTGCTTTTGGCCCTCTCCTCAGGACTTGGGTAGAATAGAGGTCTCCCTTTTCTGAAGCTTTTATATGACTGGGCTTAGCTAGCCCTGTTCCTCTCTCTCTTTCCCTCTCCCTGGCATTTCCTTCCTGTGCCTCTTTATGAGACTTGAGCTGATGGCTAATTGAATGTTTATCTCACCCAACCTGCCAGTCTGATTACCCCAGTTAGCTTCCTCTGGAGGGGGAACTAATTAACAGCTGAGTGATCAGAGTGCAGGCTCATCTGTTCACTCCATGCACTTGGTCACACATGCATCATTGTTCAAAACTTTAAACAAATTTGCTTCTGCTATGTCCTCATACCCTTTGCTTTCATTTTCTGAAAATATTAGAGTGCAATAGCTTTCCTAGTGCAAATACTCAAAAAAGGGAATTTTAAGCCTGAATGGCTGATATATGCCAAAAGTGAAATTTTCAAATTTTATATTTTAAAATACAATTTGAAAATTGTACTGTTATTTGTCCAAGTTGCCTATTTAGTGAACACAATAGCATGTAATTTACATAGCTAATCAATAACAGCACAAATGTTGACAATTCACAATGAACTGTTAACGAAAGATCTTCTGAGCTAGAATTTATTTGTTGAAAAAAGTGAATAATTTTGAATAATGAATAAATTGGAAATATTTGCAGTTCTGTTCATGAATAATTCAAAAACAGTAAAAGAGTTGACATTTGTCAAATAATGGTTTGTTTTGAATTATTTGGCTAGGTTTGCTCCACACAGTGTCTAGTTAGCTTGATTGGCCCATCACCTTTATTGAAATAAATAAAGATGTAGAGTTTCAAAATTTATATGAAAGTAAATCATTTTTCGTACAACTTCTGTGATACTGCACATATTGATCTCCCAAAGTGACAGAAACCAACTTGGAATCCAACCCAATGGAAAAAGACCAAAATCCCCTAACCAACGCATTTCTCATGTCAAGAACTGAACTCAGACTTAGGGATGCTTTAAACTGTGCACAATAGTAAAGCCCAACTGTACTTCAATACTCACTGCATACCATAGCTATCTCATTTCCAGCTCTGTGTTCACGTTTGGGATACAATACCTCCAGTGCACTCCTGCTATTTTGACAAACCAGAAAAATCTTTTCCACTAAGTGGGTCTCCAGAACGCAATCCCCAAATGCACACAGAGCAACCATATACAATGATTTTACCACAAAAGCATAATATAATCAGTGGCACCTATTAGACTCTCTACTGTAAAGTGTTAAAACACCACTGTCTCACCAGTCTTCTCAGGGGGAAAATTCCCTTCATGCTGAACATAGCTAGGCTTGGAAGGATTAGAGTTTTATCAATAAAAGTTGGTAAACATCAATTTTACTGGACCCCACACACATTAATGAAAAATATTTCCGTTGATGATAATCAAAATTTACAGATAGGCAAAGTAAGAAAAGTGCTTCTTGAGAATTAGTAGACTTTGATTTTAAGGCTGTTTACTTTGTATGTTTTGACATGTGATGTTGATAATTTGTATTTTAATGGTTATAAAGCTTTAACTTTTTGAATTTCAACATCTTTTGTCATTAAATAATTGTCTGATCTCCCCATACTTTACCACATTTGTGAAAGTTAATATATATATATATATATTTTAAAATGCACAAATTTTACACAACGGTAAAAAAATTGAAAAAAGCTTAAAATTTAACATTGATATTATGTGTTGAAATTATAAAATAATAAAAATAGAATTCTGCCAAACCTAAAAATAGGTGTTGGGATCATGTCAGGAGTTCCCCTTCAACAAACAGTATGCATGGGCCCAAACAATTAGTTTCCTGAAGGTGTAAATGCTACATTGAAGCAGACTCAGGAACAGATGGTTGGTGAGGTGTGTCAACAGTCTAGTCACCATGAGGGAGCAGTGATATAAGTTCTGCCCTTCAACTGAAGAGGGGAGGTAGTCAGCCAGTCCCTGATCTGGCAATTTTTGAATGCATTAGTCACTGGACTAAATTCCATACAACCCATTGGAAGGTTCTACAACCTAACGAAAGACTTGAATGTGTGACATACCACCCTTCCTCTGCAAAACACAATCTATATTTCCTGCAAGATGGGGATACACATTAGTGCCAAAGAAGATAATTAGCTTTACACTGTGTTACTCAGAGCACAGAACATTTTTGGAAGTACCCATTCTCCAGCCTTGAGAATACTGAAAGTTTTAAAGACCCTTGGTTCACAGGAAGATAAATGTATAGCTGGATTACCCTTCCAAATAAATTCTGAGAAGCCTTTTGAAAATATATTGTGAATTATCTGGTAAAGAAACAGAGTTCTGTTCGTTTGTGGTGTTTTAAGTCACATTTTTTCTTCTTATCACAGCCTCGGTTATGTTTAATTTTCCTGACCAAGCAACAGTAAAAAAAGTTGTGTACAGCTTACCTCGTGTTGGAGTAGGGACCAGCTATGGTTTGCCACAAGCAAGGTAATGTCATTAAAATATTTGATGCTGTGTTCTGTTTATATGCTTGCAGACTCAGAATGGTTGATATTTGTGCATATTAAAACATTACTACTGCAAGGGGTCTGGAATTCCCATCACTTCAGGGTCCCTTGAGCAGCAATATTTTTAACTTAATTATGTGATATGTTATAGAAAATCAGCATTATATAAAAGTATTTTAAATCAGCAATTTTTTTTTTACCATTTTAGCAAATGAGCGCACTCCAATAAGCAAACAGAATAAAGCTGATTGAAATTGTTTGTTATTTAAACATTGAAAGAACTGTGTGCTTGTTTGTTTTTGAGGTGACATTTTTGCAAAAATTAATGTGCTTCTTTGAGTATTAAAACTAAAGATATGAACTGAGGTTGGGCATGTTTTGGTTTTGCCAAACAGTTTTGCTTGTTTTTTTTTGTTTTGTTTTGTTTTTTACCTTTTCCAGTGGCAAAAAACATTTTTGGTTTTGGTGTTACCATCCATCAGTATATAAAGTATTTTGCACTTTCCAAGTTTCCCGATCTTATTCTGATTATACTAAATTATTCTTCTCCTGCTTCTAGGATTAAGAGGGAAATACATTTAAAAATATGCAAACTCAAGGCTCAGGTTTACAAATCGACATGCTGTATAAAAATGCATAGTAAAACCAGCTCGAAGCATTAACAAATTGTACGTAGGTTCACAGCATTGTCAAAACACACAGAGGAGCCTTCCATTTCCACTACCTACATTATCTGAAGAGCTCCACTAAGCCTCTGAGACAACTCACCCTCCTTCAAAACTCCCCATCATTCCTACCAGCTGTTGTCTTCTGTGGAAAGACCAATGTTCATCTTTCCCTCTGCCATTTTCTGGGGCCTGATTGCATGCATGCATCAACCCTCACACCAGGGAGTGATGCTCTTTTGCCTTCACATCCAGGCCTCCTAGGTTTGCAAACTTAGTAATATTTAAAAACCAGACACTCCAGCAGGAGTGCAGGAACCTCTCCTGCCCCATGTCTTCCCCCTGAGGCCCTGTCCCTGCTCTGCCTCTCCCCTGAGGCTCCACCACAATCCACTCCTCTTCCCCTCCCCGGTCGCTCGCTGCTTTTCCCTTCCCACCCTCCCCGTCTGGGTCACGAGGGATTCACCTGCTTTTCTGGGGCTGGGAGCTGCAGCCACCTGATCAGACTCCTTTGCAGTCCTAGCTTCTGATACTCCAAGCCTGCTCCCTCCTCTGCCTTTACGGAGTGCAGCCCGGGTCTTTTGTCCTCTCCCAATCTCTTCTGGGAGGATGCCAGATAAAATGCTTATTCCCACACTGAGTACTTGTGTGGATTAGCCACAGAGGGTAATTATCCTCCATCACCCGCCTGAATCCTGAGTGTCTTCTGTAAGGGAAGACTTGTTAATGGTCTGGTATGCAATACATGCACACATGTGATCTGGGAGTGGCAGATTCCATTATCAGCACACTCTGAGCTACAGAGCCTAAACAGGCCCTTGAAGCCCTTGTACAGTACTAGAGAAATCTGTGATTTTCCTAATTACTGCTAAACCCTAGAGCTCAATGTGGGAGGAGAGCAGAGAAAGCATAATGCTATCTTGGGTGAAGGGGCAGGGAAGTGATCATTCCAAAGAACCAAGCCCACTACTGATTGAGGCTAAGGATTCTGTTGCAGTCTTCAGATCCATGCATAGCTATCTCCCTAAATACACAACTCATGTATTTTAGCTGTGCACTTTGTTGGAGTATTTGTCTTTATCTTATAAAACTATAGGTACATAATTCACTAATGCAATGTGAAAATCATATTGGCAAATATTTTCAACCTTCTATTAAAAAATCAGGCCATATTTATAATAAAGTCATTATCTGGAAATATGAGAGAACCTGGAATGAAGGAGAACATTTATAGTACAGTAGCTCAGCTGCATTGTTTTCAAAAGTGATGTCCAAACATAGTCAGTAGAAGCTGCAGGTTCTCAACATATTTGAAAATAAGTCACTTTTATTAAGGTACCCGAATATGGAATTAGGCACTCAGATTTGCAAACGTTGTCCATAATCATTTATTATATAAATGCAGCAGGAAGTAGTAGTAGTAATTCAGTAGATGAAACTCTTACCTCTTAACCAGCACTGAATCAATGCAATATGGTATCAGAAGGCGTTGTGTTACCAGGAGTTACAATGAGGATGAGGTATAAAATTAAGGTCCTGAAAGTGCAAATAACTAATTTTCAGTTTGCTGATTATTCAGAAATATTGGGGAAAACAACTGGTTTGGGTTGAACCAATTTTTTTCTGGATTTTTGGTGAATCGAAAAAGTTGGAAAAATTTTGTTTCAGGTCAAACAAAACCTTTCATTTTAATCTGAAACAAAATGTTTCATTTTGAGTATTCTTAATAAAAGCAAAGGAAATGAAGGGGGAGATTCACAAAAATAGAGGAGGAAGAGGTGGTGATGCTGCCTTCCCCCTTCTTTATGTAATGGCCCTATAGCTAAGGCACTCACTTGCAAGGTAGGAGACCTGGGTTTGAATCCCTACACTGAAGCAGGGACTGGAACCCAGGTATTCCACCTCACCCAAGGTGAGTGCCCCAACCATCAGGCTGTAGTCTTTCTTACTCTTTTTTTCTGGCCCAATGACTATGCAAGCATTGTGGACAAAGTAGAGCAGCTTCGAAAAGAGAGATTGAGAGAGACGCACCACACAATACTATATAGCCTGGTGGCTGAAGTGAAATAGAACCCACTCCAGAACAGCCAATAGCCCAGTCATTAAGGTCCTCACCTACAGAGCAGGGATGTATAGTGTTAATAAGATAATTAAAAACAAAACCCCCAACAGCCATAGGAATGAACAAGATGTATACTCTTCCTTCCTCACACATTTCTAACCATGACCAGGACAAAAGTGACTAGTGATTTCAGGTGCCTGAATTTTTGGGTGCCCATCTTGAAACACCTTAATGGGGCCTGATTTTGAGAAAGTACTGAGCACCCACTTGGGAAAATCTGGTTCCATTAAAGTATCTCAAGTTGGGCACCTGTTAATTGAGGATAAAAAAGAAGTCACTTTTTAAAATCTTGGATCCTGTTATTTCTCCCAGAGTATAGGGTTGCATCCCAGACCATCTTGACGAATAGCCATTCATGGACCTATCCTTCTTATTTAATTATTTTTTAGAACCCAGTTATACTTTTGGCATTCTTCAAGTAGTGACCCTATGTGTTCTCCACTGTAGGTGTATCTGCACCCCTGTGCCTAGCATAGATACGCCTACAGTGGAGCAGCCATAGGGGGACACATCTCAAAGAACCATCGTTACGTCAAAAGGTGAGAAACTTCTTCACAATATCCCCTGGCAATGAGTTCCTCAGGTTGATTGTGCATTGTGTGAAGAAGTTCTTCCTTCTTCTTTGAGTAGTGTCCCTATGGGTGATCCATTCTAGGTCCACTTGTGCTCCATGTGTGTCAGATCAGAGATTTTAAGTAGCAGTGTCTGTTTGGCCCATGCATGGACCCCCCGTAACCTTGTGCCCTCCACCGAGATTATGTAGATTTGCGTAGGTGAACCACTCTCAGTTCCTTCTCAACTGCCTGAGCCTGAGACGGAGCTTCAGCAGCATCTGAGTGGAGCTTACCTTAACTGTAATTTTCTATTATTCTTAATAGTTAGTGTTAGTTCTTCAAGTTTTCTTTGTGTTAGTTAGCGGTAGTAATTTTATAATTAAAAAAAACTTTAAAAGATTGTACTTATACTTTTAGGATAAGGACCATTGTCCCTCCATCAATTTTTCTTTGTTTCTCCCCCTCAGGGGAGCTTAAACCCTGGGAGGGTGTCCACAGTTCTCCTGGGTTTAAATGTTGCCTTTCATGCTGAGAGGCTATCCCAATCAGTGATGGACACTCCCAGTAAGTTCACTGCCTTGAGGAGTCACACATTCCCCAAAAGTGTAATTTTTGTCTGCAATTAAAGTTGAGGGCCAGAAAGAACTGGGAACTTAAACTACATCTCCTCATGATGAAGAGTTTGCTTTGATCAGCCTCTGACTCCAACCAGGGTACTCCCTCCCATAAAACAATCTCCAAACAGGTCGACTGCTTCCTCCACCTCGGTGCAACACTCCCCTAGAGCATCAAAGAGGAAATCCCTGGAATTCTCTCAAAAGGACTCTAGAAAGCAGTCCTGCTTTGGCAACTACCGATCTCCGACTTGGTACCCACAAGGCTGAAGGTTCCTCAGCTACTGTGACCACCAGCATGCCTAGGATTCTAAAGGTTCCTGCTCTGAAAGATCGGTACCATCAGGTGACTGGACTGGTGCAGAGAAGAAGACCAGCTCTTCTAAATCAGTACCAACAAAGTCTACTAGGACCTCAGTATGCAGCACTTTGGCTCTGCAAAAGACCAGACCGACACCTACTGATCATTCATCATAGTGCATGAGACCTTTGGTACCATCAGCACCTTCTGCCACAGTTACCTCTGCCCAGCTTGTCTCATTAGTACTGTCCACTGTTCCAGTACCTCAAGAGTTTCAATTTCCTCAGGACTTGGCAGTATCAGAAACACCTGAATCTCTCATTCGGTACCGACCCAGTTGCAGTACTGACCCACCTCTCAATCCCTGAAGATTTGCCCAGTACCGACCGAGTCTCTGCCTTTCTCTATAATTGCTTCACCTCTACTAAGTGATGATGATGAGGAAGACAATGGGGACGTTTCCTCAGTCTCCCACATTTCTGTCCAGCACTCTCCCTTCCATTATCAAGGAAGTCTCTATCCTGAGACCTCTAAGGAGTTGGGCGATCCTTGTGAGAGTCATTCTCCACCTGGCTAATATGGCCACCTTTGGGTGCCTGGGACAGTTTATCTCAAGGGCCCCTACTGTTTCTTGCCAGGAGAAGAGCAGGCAGTCCCCACCAGCCTCCCTCTCTCGTATTCCTGATCATACAAGAGGAGCAGGAAGTGAGATTGGACAAAGAGAATACCTCTACAACTAACATCTCTTCCCCCTCCCCAGATGAAGCTGTCATGCCTCCTCCACTGTCCTTGGCTGATGATTATAAACAATTCCAGGCCCTCATTAAAAAGATAGCAGACTCTTTGCAAATTCCACAGGAGGAGGTCGCAGCATAAATTACTTGACATTCTGCACACTTCATCACCTGCCTGCATTGCACTACCTATTCACGAGCAATTGACAGACCCTGCAAAAATAATTTGGCATAGCCCGGGTCCAGTACCACCCACCTGTAAGAAGGCAGATAAAAATATTATGGCCTCTCCAAGGACTCTGAATTTGTGGTTGATGCTGAGAATGAACATGGCAGAGAGCATGATGCTAAATCGACTCCATACAATAAAGACTTAAAGCATCTTGATTTGTCTGGGTGTAAGTCATTCTCACTGGCTACCTGACAATTAAAGATTGCCAATTATCAAGCCCTCATGGTGAAATACAGCTATACTGACCGTTCAAAGTTGAATGCATATATTGAGCATCTTTCAACAGACCAGCGGGAGCAGTTCCAGGTGATCATCTTCGAGGGTCAGCTGCTCACAAAAACACCTCTGCATGCCTCTCTCTGGATGCTGCTGATGTAGCTGCTCATTCTATCTCCACGGCGATAGTCATGAGGAGGGCCTCCTGGCTTCAGCTCTCTAGTTTTCTAAGGGAAGACCAAAATACAGTTGAGGACCTTCCTTTTGACAGATTGAAGTTGTTTGTGGAAAAAATGGATGAATCCCTGCATACCTTAAAAGACTTTAGAGCCAACTTGTGCTCTCTGGGAATTTAGAATTCAGTAAGTCCCAGATGGCACAGAGATCTCATCCCACCAGCAACTTCTCAGGCATGTCCTTCATAACCCACAACTTTGAAATACCAATTTTGATGGGTTGATCAAGGTGCTCAGTTAGCATCACCATTCTTAACTGCTGCAAAAATCTGCATGTCTGCCTCATTTCGGTGACCACCATTCTCATTTCCATCAGAACTGGGAACATATCACTGTGGACAAGTAGGTGTTGGAGATAATTTCAACAGGATACTCTATCCACTTTACCTCCCTCCCCTCATACCAACTCCTTCCCTATCCCTTGTGAGGGACCCCTCTCACAAGCACCTTTTGCAACAGGAAATTGACCCTTTCCTGAATCTGGGTGCTATAGAAACAGTTCCCACGTAACACAGAGGGAAAGGATTTTATTCCAGGTTCTTCCTGGTTCCAAAATTAAAAAAAAAAAGGTGCTTGGAGACCTATTCTAGAGCTAAGATTACTCAAGAGATTTGTAAAGATTCAGAGGTTCAAAATGGTAACTCTTGCTGCAACAATTCCATCATTGCACCAGGGGACTGGTTCTCGGCCCTCAACCTTCAAGATGCTTACTTCCATATAGCAATCCACCCCTCCTTCAGAAGGAACCTACACTTCACTCTGTCTCAAGAGCACTTTCAATACATGGTGCTCCCATTTGGTCTCTCATCTGTGCCCAGAGTACTCTCAGAAGTTCTTTCTGTGGTATCAGCTCATCTTTGCAAACAAGGAACTTTGATTTTCCCATAACTCGATGATTGCCTGCTCAAAAGTCAGTCCTTCAATGCAGCTTCAATGGCCATTCAGAGGGGCATAGACCTATTTCTTAGACTGTGCTACAATTAAACATCTGAAAGTCTGGCTTAACCCCCGAGCAAGGTCCGGAGTTCATAGGGGCTTACCTCTATGCAGTAACGGCTAAAGCATTCCTTCCTTCACACAGGTTCATAACCTTAGCCAATTTAGTCTCTACAATCCAAGTCAGCCCTTACACATGAGCCAGAAATTGTCTCCAGCTATAACAACATAAGAACGGCCATACTGGGTCAGACCAAAGGTTCATCTAACCCAATATCCTGTCTTCTGACAGGGGCCAATGCCAGGTGCCCCAGAGGGAATGAACACAACAGGTAATCATCACATGATCCATCCCTGGTTGCCCATTTCCAGCTTCTGGCAAACAGAGGCTAGGGACACCATCCCTGCCCATCCTGGCTAATAGCCTTGATGGACCTATCCTCCATGAACTTATCTAGTTCTTTTTTGCACCCTGTTATAGTCTTAGCCTTCACAACATCCTCTGGCAAAGAGTTCCACAGACTGACTGACTGCGTTGTGTGAAAAAAAATACGTCCTTTTGTTTGTTTTAAACCTGATAACTGTTAAAGTCATTTGGTGACCCCTAGTTCTTGTGTTATGAGAAGGAGTAAATAACACTTCCTTATTTACTTTCTCCGTACCAGTCATGATTTGATAGACCTCAATCATATTCCCCCTCGGTCGTCTCTTTTCCAAGCCAAAAAGTCGCAGTCTTATTAACCTCTCCTCATACAGAAGCCATTCCATACCCCTAATCATTTTCTGAACCTTTTCCAATTCCAATGTATCTTTTTTGAGATGGGGCGACCACGTCTGCACACAGTATTCAAGATGTGGGTGTACCATGGATTTATATAGAGGCAGTATGATATTTTCTGTCTTACTATCTGTCTCTTCCTTAATGATTCCCAACATTCTGTTTGCTTTTTTGACTGCCGCTGTGTATTGAGTGGATGTTTTCAGAGAAATATCCACAATGACTCCAAGATCTCTTTCTTGAGTGGTAACAGCTAATTTAGACCCCATCATTTTATATGTATAGTTGGGATTATGTTTTCTAATGTGCATTACTTTGCATTTATCAACACTGAATTTCATCTGCCATTTTGTTGCCCAGTCACCCCAATTTTGTGAGATCTTTTTGTAGCTCTTCTCAGTCTGCCTGGGACTTAACTATCTTGAGTAGTTTTGTATCATCTGCAACTTTTGCCACCTCACTGTTTACTCCTTTTTCCAGATCATTTATGAATATGTTGAATAGGACTGGTCCGAGTAGAGACCCCTGGGGGACACCATTATTTACCTCTCTCCATTCTGAAAACTGATCATTTATTCCTACCCTTTGTTTCCTATCTTTCAACTAGTTACCGATCCATGAATATTGGGATATATGGCAGCTGGTACCTTTGTAATAAATCACATGAGACTTCACATGCACTGCCTCCAAGGGGGCTCAGTACTGTTTATTCACCAAGCAAACACAAGATCCCTCTATACTTCTCTATCTTAAGAACGTTCCCATCATAGAAATATGTAGAGCCATGACTTGGACGTCCATTCATACATTTGTTACTCATGCCTCAGCTTCTGATGCCATATTTGGCTCTCCTGTTCTATCTTCAGTACTACACCCAACTCCAAAGCCACATCCCTCCACAGAGTGGAGAACCGATAGGGGCACTACTTAAAGAAGAAGAGAAGGTTACTCACCCTGTCCAGTAATTGTTTCTTCAAGATGTCTCTCTCTATGGGTGCCCCAATACCTGCCTCCTCCTCTCTGCTTTGGAATTCTTTACAATGGGCTCTGCAATAGATAAGGAACTGAGGACAGTTTGTCCATGCAGTTCTTTATAGCCTTGGGACAGGGCATGAGGCTGTGAGCAGTGCATGCCTGGGACGAACAGACCCTGCTACCTAAAATCTGCAATCTGAAGCACCTAGGGAACAAGCATACCTAGAGTGGAGCACCTTTAGGGGGACACATCTCAAAGAACCACAGTTATTGCACAGGGTGAATAACCATCTCTTATGTTTGTTTCTAAACCTGCTGCCTATTAATTTAATTAGGTGATCCCTGGTTCATGTGTTATGTGACAAGTAAATGTTGTGAATATCAGTAAATCATATTAATAATTGTTATAACAATAACTAATAATGATGATTGCATGTGTGGGGGTATTTGTTTTGTTTCAAAATTGTCCATGAAGCATCAATAAAGTTCACATGTTTTCTAAGGACTCAGCATTACTTGTCAATCCTGAGTACTGTGGTCACTCTGCTTCCTCTGGTTTAGAGACCAAGGTCACCCATCTCTGATACAGTCAGTTTCTTTGTGCTCTGAGAGTCTCACATATGATACCAAGATTATAATTTCTTTGTGGCGCAGATGTCTGATACCATTGGGCAGACTGTTGTTGCAGTTTTTATTTTAAGTTGTTTAGACTGTAATGTCACAGCATGGAAGCTTTCTTTTAATTCAGAATTGAAATACTTGATTTAGTAACTTTTAATTTGTAAGAGTGCAAAAATCAAAGTGAATTGATAAGAGATGCTTTATTGTACTTCACTGTTAAAGATGTCCTTGCACCATAAGCTGAAATTGTGTGGGTCATAGTCCATAATATAAAACAATACCTCCAGTTATTAGGGGGAAAATACAAATGATGAAGTCACTTGATGAAGAACAACATCTCTTTCAGCTGGCATGGTGACTCAATTCACTGTCAGCTCAGTGCTGCCACATGTTCTGCATCAGTGACTTAGTGACGGATTTCCAAACCTCAATCAAGCTAGTTGTAGACATTGCTTTTGGTGAAAGGAGAGGTGGAAAAAATCAAATTGGATGTCATCTTAGCATAAAGAGCCTTTTACAGCTTTGATTAAGAGTGAATATTGACTATTCCTCAGTCAGAAAGAGCCTGTGACATTTCCAAGCCTTTTCTTCCCAGGTGTTGTCTTTTTGGTGAGATACTTATGGAGATTTTGTATCAGACAGCTTTGGAGATAATTAAGTGGAAAATGAATGGAATAAAAGAGCTTCTACCACACTTATGTAGTAACTTTTTTCCTACAAAGTGTCATAAGGATATTTAGTAAATCTATCTAGAACACGATATCGCTCTAAAAGTTGGAATATCTTACTGTATATCAGTGGTCTGCCTGCAATCTGCACAATAAGGTATTGATCTGGTGGGAATTTACTATCTTCCAAAAAGCCAGGATAGCAGATCCATATAACCATCTCCACATTTGTGATAGCATTTCCGAAAAGAGGTGTAGTTTGATCAAAGATGAATGGATTTAGCAAAACATACAGCATTAGGTTCTTCCTGTGCTACCTGAAACAAGTAGGTATGGAACCAATTTATTGTGCATAATTTATTTCAGCCCCTGCTGAAATAACTTACACTCTTTGAAATTCCTCAGATATATAGTCAATAGGGAGCTTTCTGGGTACATTTGCTTTCCTACGTGTTTCAGTTGAATCAGATATGGAAAATGTAGCACTCATGGACTTTTTGTAGATTTGTGAGAATCCCTTGGGGACTTTGGGTCAAGTCTAAAATAAATTAGTAGATTGCACTGATCTTTATTTGTAGTAGTAATATTTTATTTATTTATTTTAATTAATATATTTATTTGTGTCTGATAGTACACACAGTGTCTAAGGGTTTGAGCATACACTTTACAAACTAATTATTAATCTATGTATAATTTAATATAAATTACTAATATGTTTAATCAATTCTTCACATTGTTTCAGAAGGCTGTGTGTGGGAACACACAACAGAATGGAAATCACTTATAAAATAATCTGAGCGCTGTATGCTGCATATTTGTTAGATGTATTGTACATTGGATTCCCTGGATTTTGTAGAGAAATAAGAATATAAAAACTGGCAACAGTTTAGCAGCTGCTGTAGAGAGATGGATGCTAAGGTTTTCAAATAAGTGTGCAGGTAGTTGCACAGACATTTGCATGTCTAATTTGCATTTGTAAGCACCACCATTTTTCGCGAACCACTGGTAATTTATATGCACAAGTCAAGGTAACTGTGCGTTCAAATTAAGCATACAGATGCTCATTCTCTGCTCTGTAAATTGAGTCCACTATAAATGCAGGTATGTAAATATCTCTGTGTGCAAATATATGGCTCACATTTTCAATTACTAATATTTCTGGATGCCCAACTTGACACTTTTAAAGGGGCCTGATATTCAGAAAGTGCTGAGCAACCATCCTCTGAAAATCAGCCACTTTAAAGTGTCTTAAGGTGGGCATCCAAAACTTGTGGCACATCAGATCACTAGTCACTGTTGTAAAATGTACATATCTTTATTCATAGATTGGTCAAACTTTTCAGACCCTCCCACTTTGATTGCATATTGTTTATTTTACTTATAATAAAAGTAACACTTACTATAATGTTTTGTTATTTTTCACTAATAAAATGTGATTGGGAAATGTGGATTGGACAAGAATAAGGCATATAGTCGACACTATAAAACAGGGGTTTAACACTATTTGGCAGAAAGGTGGATCTGAAACCTCAGCCACAGAAATTCATAGATTCTAGGACTGGAAGGGACCTCGAGAGGTCATCGAATCTAGTCCCCTGCCCTCATGGCAGGACCAAATACTGTCTAGACCATCCCGAATAGACATTTATCTAACCTACTCTTAAATATCTCCAGAGATAGAGATTCCACCACCTCCCTAGGCAGTTTATTCCAGTGTTTAACCAGGATGACAGTTAGGAACTTTTTCCTAATGTCCAACCTAAACCTCCCTTGCTGCAGTTTAAGCCCACTGCATCTTGTTCTATCCTTAGAGGCTAAGGTGAACAAGTTTTCTCCCTCCTCCTTCTGACACCCTTTTAGATACCTGAAAACTGATATCATGTCCCCTCTCAGTCTTCTCTTTTCCAAATTAAACAAACCCAATTCTTTCAGCCTTCCTTCATAGGTCATGTTCTCAAGACCTTTAATCATTCTTGTTGCTCTTCTCTGGACCCTCTCCAGTTTCTCCACATCTTTCTTGAAATGCGGTGCCCAGAACTGGACACAATACTCTAGTTGAGGCCTAACCAGAGCAGAGTAGAGTGGAAGAATGACTTCTCGTGTCTTGCTCACAACACACCTGTTAATGCATCCCAGAATCATGTTTGCTTTTTTTGCAACAGCTTCACACTGTTGACTCATATTTAACTTGTGGTCCACTATAACCCCTAGATCCCTTTCTGCTGTACTCCTTCCTAGACAGTCTCTTCCCATTCTGTATATGTGAAACTGATTGTTCCTTCCTAAGTGGAGCACTTTGCATTTGTCTTTGTTAAACTTCATCCTGTTTACCTCAGACCATTTTTCCAATTTGTCCAGATCATTTTGAATTATGACCCTGTCCTCCAACGCAGTTGCAATCCCTCCCAGTTTTGTATCATCTGCAAACTTAATAAGCGTACTTTCTATGCCAATATCTAAGTCATTGATAAAGATATTGAACAGAGCCGGTCCCAAAACAGACCCCTGCGGAACCCCACTTGTTATACCTTTCCAGCAGGATTGGGAACCATTAATAACTACTCTCTGAGTATGGTTATCCAGCCAGTTATGCACCCACCTTATAGTAGCCCCATATAAGTTGTATTTGCCTAGTTTATCGATAAGAATATCATGCGAGACCGTATCAAATGCCTTACTAAAGTCTAGGTATACCACATCCACCACTTCTCCCTTATCCACAAGATACGTTATCCTATCAAAGAAAGCTATCAGATTGGTTTGACATGATTTGTTCTTTACAAATCCATGCTGGCTATTCCCTATCACCTTACCACCTTCCAAGTGTTTGCAGATGATTTCCTTAATTACTTGCTCCATTATCTTCCCTGGCACAGAAGTTAAACTAACTGGTATGTAGTTTCCTGGGTTGTTTTTATTTCCCTTTTTATAGATGGGCACTATATTTGCCCTTTTCCAGTCTTCTGGAATCTCTCCTGTCTCCCATGATTTTCCAAAGTTAATACTAGAGGCTCAGATACCTCCTCTATTAGCTGCTTGAGTATTCTAGGATGCATTTCATCAGGCCCTGGTGACTTGCAGGCATCTAACTTTTCTAAGTGATTTTTAACTTGCTCTTTTTTATTTTATCTTCTAAACCTACCCTCTTCCCATTAGCATTCACTGTGTTAGTCATTCCTTCAGACTTCTCGGTGGAGACCAAAACAAAGAAGTCATTAAGCATCTCTGCCATTTCCAAGTTTCCTGTTACTGTATCTCCCTCCTCACTGAGCAGTGGGCCTACTCTGTTCTTGGTCTTCCTCTTGCTTCTAATGTATTGATAAAAAGTCTTCTTGTTTCCCTTATTCCCATAGCCAGTTTGAGTTCATTTTGTGCCTTTGCCTTTCTAATCTTGCCCCTGCATTCCTGTGTTGTTTGCCTATATTCATCCTTTGAAATCTGTCCTAGTTTCCATTTTTTATATGACTCCTTTTTATTTTTTAGATCATGCAAGATCTCGTGGTTAAGCCAAGTAGGTCTTTTGCCACATTTCCTATCTTTCCTACTGTCACGTTATTGATTTGAACTGGGACCATATAGAACATGGTTGCAATCAAAGTCTTGTAGTGGCACCAAATCTTGTATAAAGGGGGTCAAATGAGGTGTCTAAGACAAGGTTATGGTTTGCTGGTTATGATTATGCTGTCTACCTGTGTGTATCAATTTTGTAGTTGAAGTTATGAATATTGGCTCTATACTGTCTGTATTTCAAACTTATGCTATGCTTCTGGGAGACATCCCAGACAAGTTGGTGTTAGCTCTGCCTAGCCTGCTTGATGGCCCATTAAGGACCATCAGCTATACAATTGACCCATTGAGAGAAGGCAGATATGCCTTGCAACTCAGCAAAGTATGCAGGGACTGGCCCACATGACTCCAGACTCCATTTTGTTGTAATTTTCCACAGTAAGGACAAAGAGGTGTTCTTACACCTGAAAAAGACTATTAAAGGCTGATGCCTCATCTCCATCTTGTCTTCAATCCTGCTTCTTACCTCTGGAGGGACTTTGCTACAAACGGAAGCTCTACACAAAGTACTGAATGACCCATCCCAGCTGTGGATGTATTCCAGAGACTTGATTTGAACCTGCAGTTTATTCTATCACTGCTACAAGCCCGAACCAAGAACTTTGCCATTACTGTGTGTAATTGATTCCAAATAACCAATTCTAGCTCTCATCTCTGTCTTTTTCCTTTTATGAATAAACCTTTAGATTTTAGATTCTAAAGGATTGGCAACAGCGTGATTTGTGGGTAAGATCTGATTTGTATATTGACCTTGGTCTGGGGCCTGGTCCTTTGGGATCGAGAGAACCTTTTTTTTTCTTTTACTGGGGTATTGGTTTTCATAACCATTCGTCCCCATAACGAGTGGCACTGGTGGTGATACTGGGAAACTGGAGTGTCTAAGGGAATTGCTTGTGTGACTTATGGTTAGCCAGTGGGGTGAGACCAAAGTCCTCTTTGTCTGGCTGGTTTGGTTTGCCTTAGAGGTGGAAAAACCCCAGCCTTGGTCTGTAACTGCCCTGCTTTAAGCAATTTATCCTGAATTGGCACTCTCAGTTGGATCCCGCCAGAACCAGCATCATTACACCTACTCAGCGGAATAGCTTGCTTTTGGGCCCTTAATAGTGTCCCTTTGAAAAACTGCCAACTCTCCTCAGTTGTTTTTCCCCTCAGTTTTGAGTCCCAAACTGGACCCAATAGGGACCTTACCTATCAGCTCTCTGAGCTTACCAAAATCTGCCTTCCTGAAATCCATTGTCTCTATTTTGCTGTACTCCCTTCTACCCTTCCTTAGAATTGTGAACTCTATGATTTCATGATCACTTTCACCCACGCTGACTTCTCCTTTCAAATTCTCAACGAGTTCCTCCCTATTTGTTAAAATCAAGTCTAGAACAGCTTCCCCCCAGTAGCTTTTTCAACCTCCTGAAATAAAAAGTTGTCTGCAGTTCAGTCCAAGAACTTATTGGATGGTCTGTGCCCCGCTGTGTTATTTTCCCAACATATATCTGGATAGTTGAAGTCCCCGATCACCACCAAATCTTGGGCTTTGGATGATTTTATTTGTTTAAAAAAAGCCTCATCCACCTCTTCCACCTGGTTAGGTGGCCTGTAGTAGACTCCTAGCATGACATCACCCTTGTTTTTTACCCCTTTTAGCCTAACCCAGAGACTCTTAACACTTCCGTCTCCTATGTCCATCTCCACCTCAGTCCAAGTGTGTACATTTTTAATATGTAAGGCAACACCTCCTCCCTTTTTTCCCTATCTATCTTTCCTGAGCCAGCTGTACCCATCCACACCAACATTCCAATCGTGTGTTATCCCACCAAGTTTCGGTGATGCCAACAATGTCATAGTTGTATTTATTTATTAGCACTTCCAGTTCTTCCTGCTTATTACCCATACTTCTCACATTTGTATATAGGCATCTAAGATACTGATTTTATCTTGCCTCCCAGTTTTGCCCTGACCCTCCTTTCTCTCTGCCATTATGGCCCACGTTCCTTCCTATTTCCGACCCATCTCCCAGGTCTTCATGTTCCCCACTTACCTGTGGGCTTTGCTCACCTGTCCCCGTCGAACCTAGTTTAAAGTCCTCCTCACTAGGTTAGCCAGTCTGTGTCCAAATAGGGTCTTTCCCCTCCTCGAAAGGTGAACGCCATCTCTGCCTAGCAGTCCTTCCTGGAATAGCATCCCGTGGTGGAGGAAGCCAAAGCCCTCCTGGCAACACCATCTTCACAGCCAGGCATTCACCTCCACAATGCACCTGTCTCTGCCCGGGCCCCTATCTTTGACAGGAAGAATCGAAGAGAATACCACCTGTGCTCCAAACTCCTTCACCCATACTCCCAGAGCCCTGTAGTCGCTCTTGATCCGCTCAGTGTCACACCTCGCAGTATCATCTGTGCCCACATGGATGAGTAGCATGGGGTAGTAGTCAGAGGGCTGGATAATCCTCGACAATGCCTCTGTAACGTCTCAGATACGGGCCCTCAGCAGGCAGCATGCCTCCCGATATGAAATGTCAGGGCGACAGATTCGTGTCTCCGTCCCCCTCAGAAGAGAATCTCCGACCACCACTACCCTACGTTTCTATTCGCAGTAGTGGCAGCAGACCTCCCAGCCTTAGGGGTACGAGGCTTCTCCTCCTCTACTGTAGGGGGTGATTCCTTCTCTCCTGTATCAAGAAGAGCATAACGGTTACCTATTACCACGGTGGGAGGGTTCGGGGCAGGGGTGGTGCACTGCCCGCTGCCAGAAGTAACCAGCTGCCAGTGTCCACCATGAGCCATCTCCTCTTCCACCAGTGGTGTGTCAGCAGTCCTGTGTACTGGGACAGCTACCTCAGCTGTCTCCACATGGACACTATCCAGGAATTGCTCGTGGATCCGGATGCTCCTCAACTTAATAGAATAAATAATAGATGTTCTGCTGACTTGGCAGCACTGAATTTTTTGAGTTTTTTGCCTCTTGTTCCTTTAAAAGGGCAGCATACACATAAGCCTGAATACACATTAGCTAAATTAACATCTTTAGGCCTGACTGGTTCCTTTGGCACCATTATGGACTATTATTTCAGCCATCTACAGACTGAGAAATCTCTGAGCAGGACTCTTTACAGTAGCAGAGATGATATTAGTGTTTGAGTCAAGAATCCATATACTAAACTGTGTCCAAAAGGGCCTAGATGTCACAAATTGTAATATAAAAGTCCCTAAGTATAAACTTATGCAAACACCCATAAAGCCAGGGGCCAATATAGCTAAGGTTGAGGTCAGTACCATAAAATGGTCTATCATAAATGTGATCATACTGTATTTCTAAAAGGTATATTTTGTCAAGTAGCAATATCTTCATTTTAGAGATCTGTAAATACATAATTATATTCTTCACTTGTAAAATATATGTACACAATATTTCCATATGCCTAGTTATTAATATGGGCCTTAGAACTGTAATATCTGAGCATTTCCAAAGTATTTAAGAATAGAAATAACATTCTCATTCTTCCTTTCTAGCTTGTAGGAGACATAGCTTGCTTAGTTTATAGGATTTATTTGTTTCTGTGTGAAAGAGCGTGTGTATCTGCGTATGTAAAGAACTTATTCAAGACAAATTAAGTCAAAGAAAGGAGTATTGAGTTAAATTTGAAAGTGGTGACGTACACAAACACTCTTTTGTAGGAGTAAGTTCCAGAGACTTGGTCAAGCTGCTGTGAAAGTTCTGTTTCCTGCACTCTCAAATCTCCCCCTTTTAGTCAACAATTTTTATTTTTCTGTTGAAATGTAGCTGTTGTGGACGTTCATGCTCATGGAGCTTATGGAGCGCAAAGCGATCTCTTAGACAGCTAGCATTATTCCTATGGAGGCACAGAGATTTCAGACTTGACTATTAATGGTGGCAACCTGTATGTGTTGCTAAGCTGATGGGCTGCTATGTTTTATACCATTTAGAGTATATGTCTCCACTAGGAGCTGGGGTGTGATTCCCAGCTTGAGGAGACATATGTGCACTAGCTCTCATCGAGCTAGTGCACTAAAAATAGTGTAGCTGCAGTAGCACATGCAGCAGCAGGAGGGAGTAGCAGCTCTGAGTACAAACCTGTCCAGACCCCATGAGTCTGTTCTTGGATGGCTAGCTAGCCCAAGCTGCTGCCTTTGCTACCATGGCTACACTACAATTTTTGGCAATGAGTGCTAGCATATTTCTCCTGGCAGTGGGAACCACACCAGAGTTCTGACTATAGACATATAGAGCTTTATGAGGTGTAGCTTCATTACTAGATAGGAATCTCAGTAATAAAGTCTGGAAGTCATAAATGTGGGGGTTATTATGGCTGTGTATTGGAGCTAAAATGTATACTTTGGTAACTCTGTTTGGGACAGTGACTGTGTCTAACTCTGTCTGTACAATGTGTTGTACAATAGGGCTCTGAATCTGAATTGGGCTGTGGATGCTACCACAGCATAAAAGTTTAATAATAATAATAATAAGAAGAAATAATAACAATAAATTAATAAATGCTTGCCCTGAATTCAATTCTCAGGCTTTGCAAGCAAACCACTACTCTTAATTTTGAATTCGGTTAACTCCAACAGCTAAAAGGAATAATTCCTGCCTTCTTCCATAGCCCCCTCTTTTCTTTCCTCAACAAATCCTGCCCCCATTACAGTAAATATAAGATAAAGTCTCTGGTGTTCTTGGAGCTTGTTGGGGTTGAAAGCAGGGATAGGCAGGCTGCAGGGAGGGGATTCACTAACTTCATTGGTGTGTAAATATCCTCCATCTGTGGTTCTGGAATATATTGCACTCCAAGCCATCTTTCATTCACCTTAATGTATTTATCCTCAAAATAACCCTGTGATATATGGCAATAGTATTATCCTATTTTAAAACTGGAAAACCAAGGCTCAGAGGGTTTAGCATTTTTAGCAATGCTATAGCACTGCTAAAATAAAATATATAGAGATTTTTATATAATAAATATTCATTGTTCAAATAAGAGTGGTAGTGTTTTGTTGACTTCATTAAACAAAATAAAAAGGCTTTGAGACACTGTCAAGTAAATCCTACCAATAAGTTTGCTCTGTATTTTAACATTTAACGAGTCTCTTAAAATAAACATTCTTTACATTTAATTCCCAGGAGAATATCTCTGGCCACTCCCAGACAGCTTTATAAGTCCTCCAACATGACTCAGCGCTGGCAGCGACGGGAGATTTCTAACTTTGAATACTTGATGTTCCTCAATACTATAGCAGGTAAGGTTCTAACTCTTTAATCCCTCATAATATGTTTATGTTTGTCAAAATCTTGAGTACCGTGACTTGATAGAATATATTTATCCCTCTGGAATTCAGCTGCAGTTTTATGATAGATTCTGAAACACTCGCATTAAATTTTATCAGAAAATGCACAACCTATCACTGAGGGTTTAGATTCATTTATTGTTGTGAAGGTTGTTCCTTGCTCTGCTTCTGCCATTTCCTCTGCTGACAGCTTTGTCTGAAGCTTTATTAGAGTCAACAAACCATTGCCAGAGAGTGTCTGGAAATAATAATGGGAAAATGTAATTTCGCTACTTCGTCATTCTCAGCAACAGCAACTAGACAGCAGAATAACAACAGTATTCCGCCTAGTACGGTTGTCACCTGGATTGTGGTATGATTAGTTTACAGCATCTTTTCTCTTTTAGTTCTTTGTACTGAATTATAATATCAGATTAGGTATTTAAAATGAGAAATAACTTCCATAGATATCCATTCTTTATTAGTAAAATAAGAATTTTTCTGGCATTTGTCACTAATTAAACAGTAATTGTGGCAATCCCACTTCCATCTTCCTGTTTTCTATACATTGGTAACCAGAGTGATTTGAAATGTAAAAAAGATGCATCTTTCTGAATGATATACAAAAAATGTACCGAACATTGGTCATTGTTATTTCTCCAGCAGCATATCATATAAATTGCTCATGAATCTCACCATAGGGGAACTTTCTCATGTATCCCACACCAATGAGCTCTAATTGGGAATAAAATTAACTCCACCGAGCATATCAACGTCACTTTGTACTCCAGTGTTGCAGTTGACACACCACTTGACTTAGTTTTCATTTTCATGCTTGAGATGGTCCTCCCTAATATGTTCCTCAGGCCAATCTCCCTGGACATTAATAACAGATTTAAAAGTGGCCATTCTTCAACAAAAAAAAATCTTCAAAAACAGACTTCAAAGAGAAACTGCAGAGCTACAATTTATTTGCAAACTTAACACCATCAATTTGGGCTTGAATAGGGACTGGGAGTGGTTGGCTCACTACAAAAGCAATTTTCCCTCTCTTGGTATTGACACCTTCTCATCAATTATTGGGAGTGGACCACATCCACCCCTGAATTGGCCTTCAACATTGGTTCTCCACTTGTAAGGTAACTCCCTTCTCTCCATGTGACAATATATATTTATGCCTGTATCTGTAATTTTCACTCCATGCATCTGAAGAAGTGGATTTTTACCCACAAAAGCTTATGCCCAAATAAATCTGTTAGTCTTTAAGGTGCCACCGGACTCCTCATTTTTTTTTTGTGGATACAGACTAACATGGCTACCCCTCTGATACTTGCTTCCTAGGCAGTCATTTCCCATTTTGTATGTGTCCAACTGACTGTTCCTTCCTAAATAGAGTACTTTGCATTTGTCCTTATTGAATTTCATCCTATTTACTTCAGCCCATTTTTCCAGTTTGTCCAGATCATTTTGAATTTTAATCTTATCCTCCAAAGCACTTGAAACCCCTCCAAGCTTGATATCGTCTGCAGACTTTATAAGTGTACTCTCCATGCCATTATCTAAATTATTGATGAAAATATTGAACAGAACCAGACCCAGAACTGATCCCTGCGGGACCCCACTCGTTATGTCCTTCCAGCATGACTGTGAACCACTGATAACTACTCTCTGGGAACGGTTTTCCAACCGGTTTTGCACCCACCTTATAGTAGCTCCATCTAGGTTGCATTTCCCTAGTTTGTTTATGAGAAGGTCATGCGAGATGGAATCAAAAGCTTTATTAAAGTCAAGATATACCATGTCTACCGCTTCCCCCCCATACCCAAGGCTTGTTACCCTGTCAAAGAATGATAGGGGACACACTCCAAAGCTCCTTTTTAAAGCATATTCTTGATAAATCACTGTACATTATTAATCAGTTTTGAAATTCCCACTCATTTATGCTTACAGATATCACCAACACATCTAGACTTGGATGACATGATTATGTCTGAAGTGGTATAGAAATCACAGTGATACTTATACTGACAGTTGTCTTCCTCAGTAGACAAGCTCCAAACTTCAACGACCTTTTTAAAGTATCCCAAGGATTTCCAGTAAAGTTGTTATTTAACCTGTAGTTAAAGACTACCTCAGCTAGACAGGTTTTTTTTATTAGTCATTTGGGTGGGGACTTAAGGAAGGTTTCTCTGTAATTGGTTTCACATCATTCAACTCCCTTGTAACAGTGTGGCCCTACATTTACACTCTAGATACCCAGCTGCTACTGAATGCAAGATTTGAAGAAATACTGGTTTGTTTTTCTTATTTTTGCTTGTCTGTGTGCTTCTGTTGTCTTCTTCTTTCCTTTTTTTGAACACAGAATTGATCGCTACTTTGATGGTGTCTTTTTGTGATGTGACACACCTGTACTCACCCAGCTGTGAACTCATCAGATTTCTGAAAGCTTGCAAATTTTGTCTGCCTCAGGCTATGTCTACACTACACAGCTTTTAGTGACATGGCTGTGTCTCTTCAACCATGCCACTAAAAGTCATGCAGTGTAGGTGCCGTTTGTCGGCTCTCCTGTAGACAAAAAATGTCCACCCCCAACTAGTGGAATCTGCTTTGTCAGCAGAAGAGCGCTCCTGACGACAATGCACTGTTCACACTGGTGCTTGTTGAAAGACAAAAGTTTTGCTGCAGAGTGGGGGGGGAAGGGTTAACACCTCTGAAAGACAAAAGTTTTTTCGTTCAGTTGCCAGTGTTGACATAGCCTCACAATCTCACTGTGCAGTAGATTCAGTGCTTCTTGTCTAACCAAATGTTTCCCACACTTTGATGATTAATATCCAACTTTAATTAAGCCTTTCTGTAACAGACATTCAAACTAAAATTTAGATAAGGGATGTTTCATCCGCATGTAATATTGCCCAACCTGTGTAAAGATCTAGGTCTTCAGAAGAAGATAAGCTATGTTTCCTGATCCTTTTGGTCAATCTTAGATTGACTAATGTATTTCTTAACTCTCTCACCCTTGCTGATGACGTCTTGATGCCACACATGTTAACACAATTTGTATTTTTCACGTGGGGAGCCAATGTGCTGATTAGTAAAGGATTCAAAGAAGACCATAATGCATGTTATGCTAAATGAGTTCCCTTCATTAGCTCCTGTGCACACTACCCAGAGTAGGATGTGAATAGGGTGTTAAGCAATTAATGTTTGAGGAGCTTTCCCGTTTCATGCAGAACATTAATTAAAGCTGCTCCTTCTCTGAAACCTGTCTGCATTGGTTGGAACTACTGCCAGAGTCTTTCTTAATGATCTACAAATTCTCTAATCACTTTTCCAAGTTGAGTAATGTTAGCCTTTGTGCTGTGCTGGAAATGTGATACCACCATATTGTCTCCTAGCCCCCTCCCCCCCACAAAGGTACCTAAGAAAATGCCAGATCCCTCCTACAGGGCTGGGAGCAAATACTAGTGTTTTCTTTGTTGAAAATGGCTCATTCCAGCCTTCATACACTGTAGTCCTATCACCTCTTATAGTCCTATAACTCTTGCGACATGATAAATCTTCTTAATCTCTTCTATAACAGCTGTCAAATGGTGCAACATTATTATGAAATAGGCGCGGCCTTCCATGCAAAATACATATGAAAAACCACAAATGCATCTGCATCATTGTGAAATCATATTTATCTTGCTTTCTTACATTTTGAAAGTTCATTTAGTAAGTAGCAAAACTGTTAATTTACAGAATACATTTCAGGTCCAAAAGCGGTTATATTCTCTGCCTTCTCTTCTGCTGCTCATAGAATGTTCTCAATGTTATGTCTTGAAAGAGAGAATAAAATTTATCTTTGACAGACTAATCAACTGCTCAGTTCAAAAAGAAACTATAGACTTAAAAACATATAGGAATGCACTTGCCTACAAAACATTTTCCCTACATTGAAAACAGTAGAGATGATAACTGTCCAAATGCACAAGGTTCAAGCAAAAGGGATATACAATGCTGGCAGGAGAGCACCTTCAACAAGCTCTGTGAGTCAGTCAATTAAAACAAAATGTGGTGTGTGCAATTTCATAGGCAACTTTGGAACATTTAATATAATTATAAAATCTTGCGGTAAAGATGATGTCTTGGTAAATAGAGACATTGCATATTTTATTTGCTTTCTCTCTGAAAGTGTGATTTCTAACACTCTCTTTTACTTTTAGATATATAGTCCTTCACAGTGGAACCAAATATGAAATATTTGTTTTAAAGGTGTAAGCTTTTTTACCCAGAATGTTCATGCAGACAGTGATGGGCTAGTTTTAGACCATTAGCTGTTTGTGTAAATGGCACCATCCTGTTTAATATCCTCATCTTTAACCACTGAGAGATATACCCCCCATTAATTCTTTTTTTCTGTCACTGTGCATCTGCTAACTGACTTGTTCTTTTCATCTGAGTCACACGTTAGCCACTTAAGTGGCATGGATGTTTGCCAAATTGTATCCTGGTAAATAGTTCACAGCTCTTTTGGTTATATTTCGTCTTCTCACAAACAATAGATTTCAACTAGCAAGTATTTTTGTCCACTCTTTTGTAGCTTATCGTTCTTCCTGCCATTATACCAATTTTGGCATCTAGCACCTTATGAAACCATAAGAAATCATCCACATGTTCTCATATTATCCTTCATTGCCATCATTCAAACACAGTAGCCTTGGGAACTGCTGGATACATTCACCAGTGGGATTTCTGACACAAACCCATTTCCTTTCTCTTGACATCTGTGACTCTGCCTTTTACATAAGATCTCCTTTGCCCACTTGTAATACTGTTAGCTTTGGATAATTGGTTGCTGTCTCTGCAACAGAATCACTGAACCAAACACCAAAATCTACAACTTGATCCTCAACTCTCTCCCTGATGAAACAATATGCCTGTCTTCACATTCTCAGTTCCTAGCTATTGCATAATTTCCTTATCAATCCTTCATATACTGATTACTTTTTGTTGAAACGCCTTCATTGTGCCACTTTATTTCTTATCTGTAAGTCTGCCTATCGCCTCCTCTGAAACACTGTCCACTTTCATCTTTAACTCTGCTTCTCTTACAATCTTTACTCAGACCTTAATCACTGTCTGTGTCAACTATTGTAGTTCTCTCTTCCTAAATCACTGTTCTCTAAGCCTAAGTGGTCCAGAGCACTCGCATTCAAGGACACGTGATTTCCATAACTTTCTCTGGCTTCCTGTCCCTCTGGAAATTCAATTCAAAATTGCCCTCTTCATTTTCTAAAATCTCAAAACATCTTGTTTCAACCTGTCTTTGTAACCTCCAAGCCGCCTATTTTCTTGACGTTTTATTCATTTTTAAGGTCTTCACCTCTTCCCTGCCCTCTCTTCTGACTTGAGCATATTTCATCATGCTTACAGCTCTGGGGGGTTTTTTGTTTTTTTTTTAAGGGAGTTTGGATTTTTTTCTCCAAAGGTAAACACTGCACTCTGCTATTTATCAATCAGTCTCAGTTTTATACGTGCCCCTGGTTTTTGTCCTAGTTTTGTAGACATAAGCCTTCCTGGTCAAACTCCCTCCAACCCCTTCTCAAGGATTCCTTAGTTTTGAAGGAGTAGTAACTATGCTAATTGACTTGGTGTTCTTTCTCCAGATTCACAGGAAAAAAGGCCTTATGATATATTAACAGAATGTGTGTAAACTGAACACTCTAGATGATACACACACACAAAAAAGTCTTTTCTTACTATTCTTACATGGTAAGAATATAGGTGGGAGAACCTTTCAAATAATCAGAAAACAGTAAGATACAAGAATCAGAGTTGGGGAGAGAGTGTTATAACTACAAATCTGTGCTGTGGTCTCTCTGTGGTGCTCAGGCTTTAACGTATTAAATTTGAAATCTAATTCCCAGACTTTTAACTAATTTCTGCTTTTTTTAAGGTATGTAAATTACCGTACATTTAAAAAAAAATCTCTGTATGCCTTGTCTTCTAACAAATATGGGGAGTACTTATGTACAGAGTTCCTTTTAAATGATTTCCTGTAAAGACTGGGGATTATTCTTTTTTGAAGGTTTGTGGGGGAAAATGGTACATCCAGGTAATGAATGTAGACCAACTTCTACCCCCTTCCTCTTCTTTTCTCCTGTTTAGCATTTTCCACTTTTTTATCCTGTGATGTACAAGCCCTCACTGGTTAATTATGTATATATTTAGCTACTGCATGTGTTGGGCTTATTATTGTCATCTAATTAGATGTAACTCGAACTGCTTGCTTCTAGAAAAATCATTAAAAATTCTTTCCTAATGACCTAGAGATGACAAAATGTCTGTAAAGTGTGAAGAAGCAGACAAGCACAGGAACATCGCTCTTAAAGAGTGTTAATCCAGATGCTGCAATCATCTAATTAAACAATATTTTGCTGTCATTAACATTTTCACCACGGAATTGCAGTTATAATTTCTTTGTCAGCTGTCTCTAGATCACTTTACCTTCAAAACTAAAGTGCCATATAAAAACATTAAATTGGATGGTTTAATTAAAAAGTTTTTTTTAATAAAGAAACATATCCAGTATTTCTGAGATCTCATTTACTGTACCTCAGTTCTATTGTTCAAGTAGATTAGTGTCATAGGCTTGCAATATTTAATATTCAGTCTTTAACATTAATCTCTAAAAGCTTAGCTGGTGAAAAATCTGCAACTGCTGAAAAGGTACAATGTCTACCAAAAGCAGTACAGGTTTATGTTTTATAATTATTCAACAAAACAGTGGCAATTCTTATGTACAAACACCAAACAAGTGGTATTATGATGAAATATTGTCTGCTCTTTATAGTCAGTAAATGATAATAGCAGGATCAAAATCAATCAGGAGACTGTTCCTTGTGGAGTTGAGTGATATTTATGCATGTTTAGAATTATGGATATATAATCCCATAATATCACTAAATCACTGTTGTCCATCCAGATATCCATAAATACAGTACCCTATAACATCTTGTACATACTATGTCTACAGTCACAATGTATATTAACATTCATTTATCCAATTTATTTTATATGTTAATAGTATAAAATTGTTGAATGAATATTGAATAACCTTTTATAAATAACAACATTTATATCAGCCATGGTTAGTGTTTATATAGTATTTTATATATTCAACTACTTTACAAATATTAACTAATTAATACAACACACCAGAGAGAGGGTGAGACAGAAATATTATCCTCCCTGTTTTACAGATCAGAAACAAACAAAAAAAGATTAAGTGGCTTGCCCAAAACCACACGGCAAGTCATAACCCAGGTCTCCTGATTTACGATTCTTTTCTTAATCCACTAGGCCATACTACCTCTCAGTGAATATGTATAAATAAATGTTAGAATAAATTATATGAGTGATTTTATGTATTCAATAGTTAAATTATTTTATTTTAAATATTTTATCATTTATTGTAGTCTTGCTCCTTGAGTTGCTTTATGATATGCATTATTATACTCCTCTTCATTTATGAAAGAACAACCCGTACAGTAGTATTGAAGTACAGAGAGTTCAGAGGAAAGCAGGGAGAAAGATTCCTGTGATGGCCCAACATCAGGCTCAAACTGCTAACTATTTCATGCAAGTAGTCCCATTGGCCTCAATCAAGATTATGATATGGGAATACAACATCAGCACATTTATTTTAAAATAATAAAATCCTTTGCAGTTCTACAGCACCTTTCTTTTAAAACTATAACTTGTTTCCAAAAAGAACTGGATAAGTTCATGGAGGATAGGTCCATCAATGGCAACCCCATTCTCTCAGTGCCCCTCGCTTCTGTTTACTTTGCCAAAAGCTAGGAGTGGACAATAGGAGATGGATCTCTCAATGATTGCCTGTTCTTTTCATTCCCTCCGAAGCACCTGGCACCAGCCACTGTTGGAAGATAGGATACTGGGCTAGATGGACTATTGGTCTGACCCGGTATGGCCACTCTTATGTTCCTATGTTCTCATTTGAGGATCTCCAAGAGCTTTACAAATATTAATTAATTAAACCCTTTTAGGGAGGAGAAATTAATATCCCGTTTTACAAATGTGGAAAATGAGGGCACAGTAAAGTCAAGCAACTATATACCAGGGTGTTGTTTCAAAACTTTGGCAAAGGCAGGGAGGAAAAACTAAGACTATTAATACTCACTCCTGTGCTTTAGCCACTGAGCACCTTTCCCCTCTCTCCTTTATGCTGATAATTCCTGTATGCTCCTTGAATCATATGTTTGATAAATGTTCAGCTGCTCTAGGAGTCTTATCAGAGCATATATTCACTGATGTAGTAATTGTTGAGATTATGTGAGAACTATATTTGTATTTATTTCCTCTTTATTTGTACATTGCACATATATAGGCATTAGATCAATTTTCCTTTCCAATTTCTATTTGTAGCTAAATTAATTTTATATTTTCTGATATAACACTGATTTATTAAAAGTACAAAATAACACAAAAACTGTTAATACCTACTTTTATTGGTATCAGTGAGACTGTATGTAAAAATAGAGACATACTTGTTGTTCATCAACATTCATTGAAAATATAGGGTGTTTGTGGAGCAATGAAAGTTTTATATTTCACTAAAGCAGACATGATTTTTCTGTAGAACTGCCCAGAACAAGGAAGCCTGTGTTTCCCTGTGCCGGGTTTTGTATCCCAGGAATCTGTCCAGAATCTGGAAGGAAGCAGTTAGTGAGACAGGGCTGTAAATCTGCAGCAGGACTGGGGATTGTTAACGTAGGTTATTTCAGTCTGTTAATTTAATACATACATACACACACGTGTATTTATTACATGATTTTTTTTAAAGAATCATGTTGCATATTATGTGATTCTCAGTAAGTCAATATGGGAGCTGGTGCAGGATTAAGAGACTTGGTTTTTTTAATGTTTCATATAATTGAGGGTTTTCTTACTACTACTAGCTACTAGTTGACATGGATATAAGGTTCTTTCATATTTATCATCTTCTAGTTGGCAATTCATTCAGAATTTCCAATTGATTGATTTTAACTGCAAATTATTGTTATAAATTGGATCTACAAATTGCTTTTGCTAATTTGAACTGCTTACTTGTGGTAATGGGGATTTGTTTCTTAGATTTGGAGGAGATGCTTTGGGGCTAGAGTAAAGTTCAGTCTTTTTGAGGAGATTTTTAATCTTGACAATAGTTAGGAAGTAACATTAAAACAAATTCCACCCACCCATCTCAACAGATGGGAAACTTGATAGGGCCGGTGGTGACTGAGACAGCTCCAGATGATGGGAGGAGGAGAATACATACTGGGGAGATGCAGGGGTATTCCCTCTTCCTCCTGAGTCTCTAGCTAATCATTGACCAGCTGTGGGAGAAAGGGAGCAGATTGGCCCCTCTCCTTTCGTTAGTTTAAACCCTAATCCTGGCCATGTGGAGTCTCTCTTTGCTCTGTTTCAGCAACCGTTCTCCCTCAGCATCCTGGAGGCGCAGTTAAGTTAAATAGGAATAAAGATTTAGTAATTTGTGGTAGCAGCGTTAGTTCGTCGCAACTTGTGGTCAGTTTCCAGTGTGGTTTAAATGATTCCCAAAAGTAAAAGACCTAGGATTTTTCTGTTGGGCCTTGTGCTCATGGATTATGGGGAAACCTTGATCTTCACAAGATGAGGTCCCCCTTTAATACCCTCTGTTCCACTCGTGAGATTGGGGGTGAGGGTGGTAGGTCTCAGATGAGCGAGTTGAGTCCTGGGATAGGCAGACGAGAAGCTATCCTGAATTATGGATTATATGATAGGAGCCCTGTAACCTCCACACTGGAACCATTTAAAGTGCCTGGTGTGTGAGAGTATGTGTGACAGGAAGGATAGGGCTCCTCCCCTACATTAATTTTAATAAAGTTGTGGGCTGCTGCTTAAAATCCATTCCTGTGTCTGTTCTCATTTGCCACCATGCCCAGATCAACATTATTGTAATAGAAGTTTGGTTGATATCTTAGGTTATAACACACTCATGCACACCTATACATACCCTCCTCCTTCCCTCCCTCTTTCCTTCACTCCTTCCATTCAATGCTTTAGATTAAACTACAGCGTATGGTATTGACATTACTTTGTGTATGTAGTCCAGATAGTTCTCCACAATGTTCTTCTATGATTTTAAGTCCAACGTGTAGAGGTTAATATATAATTTATTAAGGCTCAAATCACGAGCCTAATACCCAGCCTGAGTAGATGGGCTGGATGCTGGACATATACTGGGGGCAAGGAGTGGAGCGCAGTTGTCCCTGAATTGAGAAGCAAGCACAGAGCTGCCTTGCAGAAGCTACTTAAGCCTGCAGGCTGCAGGAGCCTCCATGGGGCTTAGATACACACCTAGTGGTGGGAAGATAAGAGAATCTGCATAGTAGCAGATCCTCCTAGCTCCTTGCGGATCTCCTACTCCCTTTGCACTACTATGTTAAAAAACTCATTAGAACAGGGCTTCATGCTGGGCAGGCAGTGTGCCAGACTTACCTCCAGTCCCATTCCTACCATTGCAATGGAATTTCACCTGTTTCTCAGGAAAGGCACCCTCCACCATCGTGGGAGATGGAGTGCAATTAACCCTTAGGATAAACCAGTATTATGAGAGATGGGCCCACACCTCAAAACCTGAGATTCAAACTCCCAAACTTTGGAAGAGACTAGATCCAGTTCTGAACTTTACAGTTTGGACCCCTTTCTTTTATTTGTTACTTACCATCTGTATCACACTCCTCACAACGGATACACTTATGTGAAAACAAAAATGATTTTTCCAACTTTAAATTTCAACAGATGTTTAAGAATGTTGTTTAGTGTCACTAATGGAGGCTATCAAATAGGATTAAGTGGCATGTGGTTGTTGTTTTTTTGCCACCTCTGAACATTCATCTCTTCTTCTAACACATAACCTATGTGGCTGCTATCTTCTCAATTTTAATTCACATACATGCAACTGGGAGCATGTTTTTCCCTTCAGGTGATAACTGTATTAATATAATAGCAGATAATTGGGAACATAAGATACAACAAATATAAAGATAATTTACTACTGGATTGTTTATCAGTAGCATAAATAGGCAATATTTCATAACTTTTACAAGATTGTTTTTTCTTCATCAGGACGAACATACAATGATCTAAACCAATACCCTGTATTTCCGTGGGTGTTAACGAACTACGAATCAGAGGAGTTGGACCTGACCTTACCAGGCAACTTCAGAGATCTTTCAAAGGTAATTTTCAACCATTTATGTTAAAGAAATCTAGCCAAACTTCTTAATGAAATAGAATATTTTAAATTTTTGTTACTAAATAGGTGGAATTAATAAGTTTGGCAGGAAAAGATAATTATTTTATGACGGCATATGGGAGGAGGGATAGTTCAGTGGTTTGAGCATTGGCCTGCTAAACCCAGGGTTGTGAGTTCAATCCTTGAGGGGGCCATTTAGGGATCTGGGGCAAAAATCTGTCTGGGGATTGGTCCTACTTTGAGCAGGGGGTTGGACTAGATGACCTCCTGAGGTCCCTTCCAACCCTGATATTCTATGAATCTATAAGTTATTTTGATATTTTTTGTTATGGAAGGTTGGTATTGTTTTGTTATATCAAATAAGTGTTAAATGGGAACTTATTTTTAAGGTGTCTGATGTATTTTATGAGCGCAGTGGCAAAACTAGTTTGAGACATATTAAACCTCTGTAAATATAAAAAGGAAGGTTTCCATAGCTCCTGAAATCATTAGTTTTCAGCCTTATGGACTTGTGTAAAAATTCAAATATAGATTTAGGAAAGCAAGCATAAAGTCCCAACATGCCCTGTTAAAGACAACATTTGGCACTTGTGTCAGAACCATTTTTGCGCTTGTGTTATTTTAGGTTCAGGTTTATAAAGATAGATTTCCTTACTTCACATGCCATTACACGGCACGTTAAAAGAGTAAATGACAAAATAATTTCATAAGTAGAAGGTGATTTCTATGGCACATAATTTGTCCTTTTAGGATGTCACCTACATAAGACTTTTCTGTTTTAGATTGAATCTTTATATTATGATGTTTTTATGTCCTTTATTGATTGGCTACAGGAGGGTAGCTGTGTGTATGCCTAGATATCAAGATCTCATCCAAATAGTTGTAAACAAAAGATATTTTATTAGCAATTTTACAAAATGAGAGAAAGATAAATAGAAATAAACATATCTTGACACATGTAGTTAACTTTTAAATATTTAGTTCATTTCCATGAATCTCTGAATTTCCTTGATCCAGAGGGGTTTGGAAGCATAAATGCTAGAAGGACTTTCCTTGCAGTACCCCTAGAAGCCAGAAGTACTGTAATCTTGCTGGGAAGCCTGCTCTCATGACACGTCTAGACTAATTTTGCACTTGGCATGTATGGATAGTACTTGGATAGATAAAGCAGCTGGAGGGACTGATTCAATGGTAAACCTGCATATAATCCCATTTTTTCTTAAAAAACATAAATACCTAAATTAAATTTTAAAAAGGCCAGATCTAAACAAACTGGTTGAGGTCTAGCCTCAGGTTATGCAGGGCATTCTGCTCTTTCACAATATTATTTAAAATTTTCCAAAGAAATTCTTTGCAAGTATATAATGAGATTGTAATTTATATCAAGAGTGAAAACAAAATCTACAATAGTAGGATATCAGCATTGATAGTACCAGTATGTCAAGTCATTCCCAAGAAAGTGAAAATAGTTTTTCACTTTTCAATATTGTTTATGATAATGATAAAACATATGAATAAGAGTCTTCATCTTTCAAAATCTTTCAGATTTCGTTTTTTAATATTTGCAGCAGCATGCAGCAGTTTGCATAGTACAATGCACTGAGATTACTCCAGAATATGGTTTCATGAGATTTTTTTAAACAATTTAGGTCTGATTGAGTCCATATTTGGATGGGATCCCATCAAGGAACATAGGTGTTACAGGGAGTAGCTTACTGATTTAGTAGGTTCATTTTTCTTTCTGAGTCAGTAGTGACTTGTTAGTGAATTAGCATTTTTTATGGTATTAGGAAGTGCTGTGTTGTTCTTTTAGAGGAGATTCAAAAGCAAGTCCCTGACTACTTGTGTTCATATTAAAGAATCTTTTCCCACTTTTCATAATAATACTTTACCCCAGAATCCTATACTGCCCAATTTGGATAAGTATATCCTGTTAATCTAAAATTACCCTATAGTTCAAACTGGAAAAGTTCAGAGTGCTCAGCAGTTCCTCTGTTGAAATTCATTGTATATAGTGTTGCTGAAGCCAAATAGCTGCTGCATTGCAACCAAGATGTGGGGTGTAATCAGTGGTGGAAAAGCCATCCCTATATGTAATCTGCAAACCACTTGAGGTTCTTATGGATAAAAAGAAAATAATTATAAGATTTCATTAACACATTATTCTGGTGGCGCCTAGTAGCAACTAAATAGGTTGCATTTCAAAATGGTCTTAAAATGGAGCATAGATTTTTATTTTTCTGTGAAGGTAGTTGACTAGCCAATGTGAAATTTCACACATGGTTAGTTTTTGTGTCTTTTGAATGTTCTGTGTAGTTTTTGTCTCGTTACTCTTCAAACATTTTCAGTAGGAAGTCTTTGTCATTGGACTGTGGCTGAAATTTTTTCTTGGCAATCCTACTTTCATTGTCTGTCTCCACAAAATTTGGTAGAGAGGTGGATCCTGAGTAGGTCTAGTGCAATGGGTAGGGTTTAAAAAAATTGAGTTGCTAATTTTTAGTCATTATTCACATTACAGCTGAAAGGTTATGTGCTATGCACACAGGTCAGATTGATGGGGAGCTGGGCACATGTTAAATCTTCTCCATCAGGAGCTATCCCTTTCTGTCAGATTTTAATCTACAACGAAGAAGTGTTCCTGCACTGCTGCTGGCACATTAGGACTTCCTGCATAGCCACTGATGGATAAAATCTTCTCTGGTAGCAGCTGCACTTCTACCTTCTCACAGGTCTGCCCTCAACCCTGTTGCCTAAGTCCCCATCCTTTTAAAAAAAAAGTATAGGAAATTAATACCCTAAAATTTTCTTCCACAAGCAGTTACGGTTGCTACACACCTAACATACCTGTCACAAACCCACAAAAGCAAGGAAATAAAAATTCAGCTACCTTACATTTCCATATCTTTGTTGCTTTGAGTCAGGTATGTTATATAATATTAATGTTTTATATTTTGTGGAAAATAATGTTTATATAGGTAATTTGCTCACCATATAAGTGACAAGTATAAATAGTATTATAGTAAGTCATGTTTGTTTTTACATTTATTTAGTACCATAGTTATATATTTACATTTCCATAAAACAAAATAATTTTGAGCTTACATTATATGTCAGTGTTTCCATTCTGTATTGTTCAGGTTGCTGTATTGCATCTATCATTATAGTATCTTCGTACGTTTAAAGAACTGCTTGTCCAGTCACAAACAATCAAATTTAAATACTAGTTTAAAAATAGGCACATTCTCTTTGTTCATAGTATTTTGTCAAATTTTCTATCCCTTGTTTTTTTTCCTTAGATGCTTAATTGGAGATTTATAAAAAAGGGCATAGGGGCAATCAAGGTGCTGTAGCTGTAAGATATATTGGACCCCTCATTTGATTAGGCAGTGTAAGCTCAAGTTTTATTCATTACATATACAAGGTTAAAGGTTATATTTATTGTTTGACAGGATGAAAAGCTAATGAAAGAGGCTGTCATAGATACATAGATTATCTTTTCACTACCAAACCATCAGGTGATCTGTTTCTTTTCTCATTTATTGAGATTTTCCATGCAAAAATACCAGTGGCAGTGAGTATTCACATGAGAAATGTGTTCAGGTCATATTGTACACTGAATTTCTTTAAGGATAGCACTTAGAATTTAATGTGATTTGTTTGTGTAAAATTATATGACGTTTATTCCTAAATTACAGTGAGTGCATGAGTTTGACAAGCTACATTGTCCCTGCTCATTAAAGTGTAAATGGGAATTTTTCCTCATTTACTTCCAGTCATGCATCCTGTTAAATAAAATGGTTTTTTCGTAAGGCAAAGTCCTACTAATATTGACATGTGTATGAGCCATCACACGCCCATTCATTGAATGGAAAAATTATATTTTGTTAATGCGGAAGGTGTTTGACTGACAGATAATGATAAGCATAACCACTTTCCCATATTACTGTGCCACTTTAAGAAAAGGAAGTGATAATGCCTCAAGGCTTCTAAATGTAATAATTCAAATGAACGCACCCAAGTGTGAGTATTTCAAGGCAAACCACTCTTAATACTGCCAAATGTCTATATACTATATAATGGAGTTTATGTGGTTAGCAAAAGCCTTTCTAACCAGACCTAAGCTGCACAAATTTCTTCATTTTATTTTTAACTTTGCCCTTTACAATATGCAAATATACCACCAACAGGGAAATGAGTTAAATTTCAGTCTTGTATAAGCCATAAAATTAAGCATTTACCTTTCTTACTTTAAAAATGAATGTACTGAACAAAACTCCTATACTTCAGAATCTGAATTAGTTATGCTGAAAGAAAAAAAGTATTTATTAATCTACTAGCCATAAAACAGCTTATATTTTTGGATAAATTTAAAGTAGTTTTTAGCATTTAAGTTCTTCAATTAAGTTTTAAAATTTTCTACCTTAAAGCGTTGTTTACATCAATTAAAAAAAATCAACTGTTTAGACTGAGCCAGATTAAATCTACACATGGTATTATTTCCTCGGCAATCAAATACCACATTGTTGCATGCATTAGAACTGCAGATAAATAAATAAAATAGATATTGTGTAGGTCAGGACCATATAACAGCAATATTTTAGTGACCAAACCAATAAGAGGATAAATTTGGCACTACTGTAGTGAGGAATGTACTTCTATAAATACCACATGAGTTAGCATAACATGTCCAATGGATAAAAGCATTAAATTTATCAGCAATACACTGGTTGAAAGACTGAAAACCAAAAGAGATTAGTCAGTTATCCAGGTAACATGCCATGGAGCAAATAGCAGCAATGTTCTGATGTTAAACCAAATACTCACTTTGTTTTTAATGGAAAAAAATCAGCACAAATTGTGTTGACTAAAATAGGTTGTAACAACCAGCTTTTTGTGCAGTATAGTACATTAAAAGTAAAATGGTTGGACATTAGTTGGCTATAGTATCTTTTATTTTACAAACTTGCAGAGATAAGATTTTGGCTGTAGTAAAATAGTGGATTACTTTGTTGGTAGATTTTAGAAACACATCATGTAGAGTGAATAATTAGATATTATTTGATCTGACCTTATGCAGAAGAGGTTTTTAAACATAGAAAGTTAAAGAAATATGAAGACGCTCTTTTTATAAAACAAAGGAAACTATATATTTCAATGAAATGGCCATTTTGTAACAATTTCTATAATAAATTTTTTTCACATGAAGTGTCAGAACAATGAATTAGCCCGAGTAAATTAGACTGCTAGACTAGGCATGCATCTAAGGCTCTAGACTGGGACTCAGGATATTTGGGTTCCCAGCTTTGCTTTACACTTCCTGAGTGACCTTTGGGAAAGTCATTTAATCCCTTTGTGCCTCAGTGACCTGTATGTGAAATGGAGATACTACTTCCCTAACTCACTGGGATGCTGTTACTGATAAATTGATTAAATGTTGTGAGATGCTCAGATGGCATGATAATGGGAGCTGTGTAGATACTCTCTGTGAAATCTGGGGTAGGGACAATGCCTAGGAAGTTACTGATCCCATTCACTTCCTCTCTTGTGCGGTGAGGGGAGATCCATGTCTGGAGGACCTCGCCACATATGCAGCTATGGGGTGTAATCTCTCTCTGCATGACTATTAGACATGTTGGGGGAGGTGAATCTAAGGATGGAAGTGATATTAAATCATATTTTTGTTGTTTCATTAAGTGTTCTGCAGATTTATCTGAAAATTTTAGCTTGTGTTAGCAAAATCAAGAGACTTTCTTCAAGAGAAAATTTGTTTAAATAAATGGCAGATTTCTAACCTGGAGCAAATTCTAAGATGATTCTGAACTGTACCCTTTGCACAGATCATCTAGACTAGTAACTATCCCGTTCTTACACTCAGCAAGCATTAGAACTTCTCAAGGGTAGTTTTCACAGCAGTGCTAGCATCCCCAAAGAGGGAAATAATGAGAGGGATATGGTCAGGGCCATGTCCTTGCTGTGCCTTCTCCACTGGTCAGCAGAGATGGCCTAGTGAGAGTGAGAAGCTTATTCTATACTCATTCGAAAGGTATAGGAGTGCTTAGCCACATTCCCCAGAGCTCATGGAGGCATTGTCAATACACAAAGTCAACTGTCAAGGTTCTTTTATGACCCCCATTACGGCATAATCTGTACACTTCCCAAGTATTTATGGACTTATCTTTGCACCTCCAACTGAGGTAGGGAAGTACTATCCCCATTTTACAAATGGAGAACTGAGGCAAAGAAAAAGACCAAGTGACTCATCCATAGCCATACAAGAAGTCTGTAATGCAGTAGGAAATTGAATATGGGTCTTCAGAGTAGCAGGCTAGTTCCCCAACTACTAACCCATCCTTCCACCTTGCAATCTGTGACCTGTAAAGGGTAGAGAGTGAGAGTCAAGTTGACACCTTCCACATGGAAGCAAACCCCATCTCTCTCCCTCCATCCTTTGTTCCCTCTCTGGGACAAGGGATTCCTCATGGAGATTTCTACATGAGAAGTTCTCTTCCATGGTTTTTCATGCAGGAAGTGACAATCGGGTTTCGCCTAAATTATCCATTTTATTCAGCAAACACATTATGTGTGATTCAGATCCTCCCAATCCAATGAATCCTAAGGTAATTGAAAGAAAACTGAATTCTAAGTCTGAAAAGAATGTTGATGAGGATAAGTGTAGTCTTCAGAACACAGCTTTTTAATTTAATGAAGTAGATTGAATATGTATCTTCTAGAAGCAGTAGCTTGTCTCTTTATGACATGAAAATAATAGTGTATAACCTTATAGCTAATATCAGACTGCTAAATTGAAATATCACTTCTTCAGCCTAAAAGACCGCAGAAGCACAGTGGTGTTTACATCAATGTTTTCTATGATGCTTGGAAATCATATTGTCAGCTGCTTGGAGAAATGGAAGCATCAGTACATTTTACATTAAATGTGACAAAAACATAGAAGCTCACATCAAAAATATATCTTTGAAATATAGGTGTAAATCTTCATTAAAGAGAATAATAGCATCTTGCTAGTGTATAACTGTTTCCATTAAAATATTTCAAAATAGTTTTCAAGCATCATTTAAGTCTCACAAAAGTCCTTGTGTTTATACCCATTTTGCAGATGGAGAAATTAAGGCAAAAGAGGTTGTGATTCATTTGGTGAAGGCTATGCAACAGCAAATCAGTTGAAAATATAGGATTAGAACTCTAGAGCTTTGATTCCCAACCTGCTCTAACCATTAGACACATTCACTCCCAACTAGGCCATCTTGCACATATTTATAATAAAACCTTGATATGTCACATCTTTGTCATTTGAAGCTCCCAATATTTGCTAGTGCTGTTACAGTGGATTAAGAACTCTCACTGGCTTTTACATTGTGGAAGATACAAAATCCTGTCACACTAACTCATTCTGTATTTGCTTCTCAGAAGGAATGAGCATTGATTGTTAACAAGCATCGTCAACTATACCCTTGCAATTGAAAATAAAGCTTTTAAAATTTTCAAATAGCCATAGGGATTTGGGAAGTGAACCCTAACTGGCAGCAGTGAGATTGCTCCTAGTCAGTACATTTTTATTTCATTCACCCTTTTGCAGAATTCAGTTAATCACAAAGTGACCCCGGACATTAGTGAGAATTAGTAAAGTTCTGTGGTGACTAAAAGTGTGTTTTTATAGTATGTCAAATCAATAGGAAAAGAAAATAGTCATTTAGTAAGTTACTCTTTCTAGAAATTAATTGTTTAAGCAAAGATTTTTGCAAATTATATACTGTAACAATGTCTGAGCATTTTCTTTAGACACAAGAGCTAAACTGTAAAAGACTGAAGAGATTGAATAACTGATGACACATGAGTAAAATAAAAATGTAAATATTTATTTTATTCTTTTTTCAGTAGTTGAGAAGACTCCTGGAAGAGATTAGGGAATGGTCATGCTTCTCTTTCAAGAATGTTATGTGAGGCCTTGCAGTGCAATCTGTATCAGATAAGGCTGATCCTTAGGGATTACTCAGACATTTTACACATATGAGAAAGCTATTAGCATACCCATGACACAGCAAAGTATTAAGCACTCAGAATGTTTAGGGTAAACCAAAATGCTGGTACAGCATTGACTCGAAGTATAATTATTCGCAGAATTGAACAATATTAACTATCTTTGAAGTTAGTTACACTATGTAAATTGTGAAACAAATGTGCTCTACTTCAGTCTTATTAACACGCAGACATCTCTAAAGACCCGGGAAATTCAGAACCAGTAAATACTTAATTAAAACTCTGCTAGTAATAGCTTCTAGGGATATACATAACATAATGATGATGGCATTCATACTGGTTTGATAGTCTACTCTTTCCAAATGTAAGATGACTTTAAACTAACCATGAAAAATATGCTCCAGAATGAAATTTGGAGCACACATTTTTCATTTTTCCAATGGCCAGACCAATTTTCTATAAAAGATACAAGTGTAATAATAAAGTAAAATAAATTTGAGGTTATAGCTTTGATATAAAATATTGGATATTGAGTATATATTGAAATGTGCTGATTAGTTCAAAATAATGTTGAACAACTTCTAGTATTTTGAGAAAAATATTACAAAATCCATGAGTAAATACTCATGTTCAAGTTGTAAATCGCTGATTAATAGGGGTTTATTATAAAAACACCAAAACTCTTAATTATTTGTATCACTGTAATGTACATGAAGTAGTTTTTTGGGATTCTAATAAATAAAAATGTCAATACGTTTTGGAACTATTCATCCTAGTGTGTAGTAATGTGTGTTCCTCTGAACGTGAAACCACATTTTATTAATTTTAATACTAAAATTTAATCCTTGACGGTTCTTAGCAGATTACTATTGCTTTTGTTGTTACAGTTAATACTTTAGATAAATAATTTAGTAACATCTTATCTGAAAAATACATATTTAAGATCACTTTACATGTATTATCTCACAGTTTGATATATATTCCATCCCAATGTATTTTCTTTATCCCAGTACCTTTCTATATTTTCCCACAGTAGCCACATAATATAGACAGGCAGCCATAACAAGTATATTTTGCAAAGAATTATGACAGAAATTAAAACTCACAAAGTATTCATATTTCTTTTAAGTAAGAAGATTGTTGGTTTCTCTCTGTGAAGCCTGGTTTTGTTCAGTCAGAGTGTAGCTGCTGTCTTGCAGGACTATGAATGTTTTCAAGTATTTCTGTTTAGGATCACCAAACACCACCCACCAGTTCTGCGTGAAATCTTTTCATCATGAAATGTGCATTACAAAGTATCCCGTGTGAGCGAAAGTCACTTTTCATTAGCTGTATCATTATGGTGAATGACAATAACAGAAATATTAGTTTGGTCTTAATGCATTTTAAATGCCATTTAAAAGTGTATTTCCAGAATAATGTTACTGCATTAATTGGGAAACAACTCTGACTTCAAGAAAGTCTTTGAAACTTTGCAGATGTGGATCACATATATTTGTCAATTAATAAAAGGAAAAGAAAAGAAAAGTTATGAGAGTTTTAGTAGATCCAGCCTTTGAAATAAAATTCCAAATCCATCTCAGTAATCTAAATGGATTAGCACAATGTGGAATAAGTTATCTACACTTGGCTGCTGAATTTCATATATAGTGAATCTTAGCTAATGTATGCAGAATAAAAGTGACACACTGATCCAAAGCATACTACCCTTCATCTGTTATAATTATTCATCTTTTCATCTCTTTGCAGCCCATTGGTGCTTTGAACCCAAAGAGAGCAGTTTTCTATGCCGAGCGCTACGAGACTTGGGAAGATGATCAGACTCCACCTTATCACTACAACACCCATTATTCAACATCTACTTCTACGCTGTCCTGGCTTGTTCGTATTGTAAGTAGTTTTTTGGATCCTGCTTTTCATTTAATATGTTTACTTGTGTTTCTTTCTCTAGTATATATGTACCGGTACCTATATTTCAAGTTATATAAATACATTCCAATCAGATCCTCCCGATGAATGTCTAGTCATGTAAAAGCCTCAAAAATTTTCCATCTGCACTCTGTCTGCTAATCCCTTGCCACTGGGGTGGGGGTAGGGTCCTCCTGCCCTAAGAATCAGATGCATGCTTAGAACTTGAAGTGTGGAGAGAACTAGGACAAATAACTAACTTAATAAAGAAAAGTCAACTCAAAGAAAAGTTCCTAAACAGTAAAAGGCGACAAAGAGTCCTATGGCACCTTATAGACTAACAGACGTATTGGAGCATAAGCTTTTGTGGGTGAATACCCGCTTCGTCAGATACCTGTAACAGTAAAAGACGGTCAACCCACTCAAGCTACCCTCTCAGTTTAATAACTTAGGTACTGGTGGGCTTTGCAACATGTCATGAAGTTTAAAAAATAAAGTAAACAAAAAATACTCAACAACAATAAACACCTTAGGCTTTGTCAGACCAGTGGGGGAATTGTCTGGGTACACCGCAAGGACAGGAGAAACTTGTTATGGATTTTAATCAGGCTGCAACTTTATTATATAGATGTCTGGGACTACCCAGCAGATAAAGTGTATAGTGCAGGCAAATCCATGTTTATTCAAATCAATTCTCCAGGGCTTCTGCCAGCCCCCTTTGTTTCCATCCAGGTCCCCCAGTTGACCCATGGCTTGGACCTTACCATCCACCAGCCTCGTAAGAGGGTTAAGGTGGGCTATGAGAACAGGGTGGGGGAAGGTTGGCTCCCTGCCCGTACCAATTAGAGGAGTCCTCAACCCCTCCCCCGTTCTGTTCCTTTATCCAGTACCTCCTTTTAAGTCCTTTACCAGGCCATTTATCTGGTCACTGGCTGCCTTCCCTATGGAGTACCTGTACTGGACATCTGCCACAAGGAAGTGCCAGCAATTTGCTTGGCTGCCTCCCCTCCCCCCCCACAACCCAGCCAGGTTCCCAGACATCTCCAAATGGCCTCTTGCCTAGCAGCCCTACTGGGGAGAAAGAACCCATTGTCCCATGTGTGATCGTCAAGGAGCACCGGCAGCTGTATTGTCCTTGACCCAGTACTGCAACAACTGCCCTCCATCGAGGGCTGTATAAGTGAACCAAGAGACTTGCCCAACCCAGGTTTTGTACCTTTATGCCCTTCGGACCTCACATTCCTGGGGGGGGGGGGGAAGGGGGGAGTTATTGCTGCAAAGCTGACTACTGAGCACATTTTCTACAGCAGTTTCTGACCTCCTTCCTCCCTCCCCCCTCCCCTCCCCACATAAAGCTGAGCTGTCCTTCCCAGGTAAGCCCCAGACAATCTCTGCCCCACCTTAACTGGTGCAGTCATTATAGAACTCAAGTTTTATACTGAAACAGACATAAAATTATGGGCCACTGAAATTGAAGGTTTATTCCCATTGACAGAAAAATAAAATTTATGTTTCCAAATGAATCAAAAACAAGTGTATATTTTCGGATATTTTGAAATGTGCACAACACATTAGGGTACTGAAATGTTCTTTCATTTCTGGAAACCTGGCATTAAATAAATTAAATAAATCTTTATAAATGGATCAAGTAATGGGCCCAAACTGCAAAGTTTGGATCCAGCCTGAACACTAGAGCAATGAGGCATAGACATAAAAATATGGATTAAAGGCTTCAACTTCATTGATTTACTATAAAATTAAATTATTATAGAACAGGGTGCCAAAGGTTGCCGATCCCTGTTATAGAATTACTGAACTTGAGTTAAAACAGCACTCCATCCCAACAAAAACAGATTGTGTAGGATGTATCAGAAATGAGACGCTGCCACTCAGGGCCGGCTCTGGCTTTTTGGCCGCCCCAGGCAAAAAAAAACCAAAAACCTACGGCGCAGCCGGAGCACGGGTGCAGGGGGACCGGCTTGGGGGGGGGGGGGGGGACGGAGCGTGTGGGAGAGAGAGAGAAGGGAGCGGCCAGGGCTACAGCAGGGGCGCTGCCACGCGGCCCCTCCCGCTGTGCCGCCTCCTGCCGCCTGCCGCGAGGGCTCCGCTCCGGTTGGCGGGAGGGAAGGAAGAGGACTGCCCTGCAGGGCGCTCTGGTTCTCCGCGCCGCCGCCCCCTATAGGGCGGCCGGAGTGGAACAAGAACAAAAAAAAAAAAGGAGAAGCGGCCGTGCCACCCTAGGATTGGGCGGAATGCCGCCTCCAACAATCTGCCACCCCAAGCACCAGCTTGCTCAGCTGGTGCCTGGAGCCGGCCCTGTTGCCACCCCTGTGTCACAGCCAGCCAATGGGACCTGACATGGAAAACCAGACTCCTCCCCTCTTTCCTTGAAGGAAATTGGAGACTTGAGTTAAGAGGTGCTTCAAGATGCACAAACATTGAAGACTGCATATATCCGCCATTCCATGCCAGTGCCCCAGAACAATGATTGGTTATTCCACAATTGGAAGGTTCTCAAAATGACCTTGCTACCCTGCAATCTTCACTAGAAACTAGCCACAATTTGCATTAATCAGTACTCTAATTGAATCAGCGAGGCCTCTTTTGTGTCAGGAAGTTGAAAACACCCACAAAACATTTTGCCAGTTCTGCCTTGTGGGAAAAACTCTTGAAGGCCTGAAAAAAGTGATTAGTTGAGCCCTTGACATCCCAGGAGATCCAGTGAATCTATCTGAAGGAAGGAAAGAGTGGAGCAACTTAAGGGCATCAGAAGCTGGCAGCTCAAATCCAGGAAGCTCCCTAAATGGTCCAAAATGGGGTGGTGGGAACAAATCAGTCAGTGACCATGGCCCAAAGTTTGCCCCATCCCAGACACTACTGCGATATGTACCCTTCTCCCTCGCCACCCAACACAAATACCAGGCACCACCCAAATCCAAGCAGCAGAGTGAGGGGAGGAGGGGAACAGGATGAGGATGCTTCCCTGACCCAAAGACCTCCCTAAGCCAAAGGGGTGCCTTTATTGCTCCTGCCACCATCAAAATCCAACCCTGCTGACTAGGATGTGCATTTCCCATATTGGCAATGATAGGGTGTTCAGATCTGTGGTTATAGGACTCATCCCTGCTTAGGTTACGAGTGAAAATATTTGTTATCTTTCCTCTAATGCCTGTTTCTCCAGGTTTCAGCTTTGGAAGTAGTGTCAATTAATGATTTGACTGGAGAATTGGATGAAAGTTTGTTGAAATTTGCAGATGACACTAAAGTGTTTTGATTAATAAAAAATGTGAAGGAGTGTGCAAAATTCCAGATAGACATAAATGCTGTGGGAGATTGGGCAGCACAACAGCAAATGAAGTTCAAATTGGATAAATGCAATGAAATGCACTTTGGCAAAAATACTCTAAACTTTCTATTATATATACTTATGGGCCATGAACTTGCTAGATCCCCTAAGGAAAAAGATTTAGGTATCATTGAGGATCTGCTGCCCTGCCCCACAGGGTGACTGGGCTGAAAAACACCCTGTGGGAGAAGCCGACACCTCGGTGTTGAAAAACAAAATGAAAGACGAGCCTCCGGGTTCGCAACAAACTGCCCTTCTTTGCGTGAGAATGCGGGGTTCTCATAAACTGCCATCTACGCCGACCTTGTGACTCCAGGACTGGAGGCGGCAGTAGCTTTTCGGAAGTAAGGGACTGGAACCGGGAGACTCCAGACCTTGAAAAGATCAGCCTTAGTCTTCGGACGCTGTTGCTTAAGAAGGTTCTGATGAATACCGTTCCATGAGATCCTATCCCTCATGCGATGTCAATCTCTATTTTCCTACTATTCTTTTCCAACCTATCCACCTTCCCCTCTTCACGGGATTCTCGTAATGATTATATTACCATGCTCGACGTCACCTTGAGTTGACACAGGGTTGGATGGGCCACCCGCGAGTGTACTGACACTCCAAATAACCCAGAACACAAACCCGCAAGGGTTTCAAAAAAAATAGTCAATGAAGCTCTGTATCCAATGTTCATTAGCAGTTAATAAAGCAAATAGAATGCTCACTGGATAGAAAAGGGAACAGTGAAATTCCATTGGATAATGGTATGCTACTTTCAGGAGTCATGGTCTAGTTTTGGTCCTCTGGCCCTAAGAAAATTCTACAGTAAGTAAAATGTTGAAGGGCAGCAGAAAAAGAGATATGGCAAGATTAAAATATGGTAGCTTTAAAACTGGGATTTTTCTAGTTTAAAAAGGAGAAGAATTGTGTTCCAAATTACAAAGGCGATAGTGAAAAAAAAAAAAAAAACACTGGCCTTCCTTTTTCTCTGGCTAATGAATTACTCAATGAAATTAATAGCTGGCAAATTTAGAACAAATAAATGCTATTTGACATAGCACATAATTAACCTGTGAGATTAAATGCCCTTCTAAATGAAAGAAACTTTAACTGGATTTTTTTAAAGGGATGGATAATTTTATGAGTATAATGTCTAGTTATGTAAATGAAAGTAATCAAATTCTGTGACTTGAGATAATTTTCTGAAGGGGTCAGGAAATATATCCCATCCCTGCCTTCACCCTGTATACAGTACAGCACAGTTGACTTGATGCAATCTGGGGAAGTTACACCTTAATCTGAAACTTTGGATGCTGCATTGACCTCTTTGTCATAATCAGGACATCGGATGTGATCAACCAATGTTCATAAGCTGTGTAGTCAATTTTATATGATCTCTAAACCATCACATGACTTTGCCTGTTTGGCAGCCTCTGTTCAAATGAGAGTGGATTGTTGCATGTTGAGACTGAGGTGCATTGGCAGAGCTGCCTGAGAAACTTGCACTGGCCTGTCTGCTCTATGTACTGTTTTAATCAATGCAGTTACCCACACTCAGTCATAAACAACCAGCGCACACATACTGTTCTATTTAAAAACAAACACCCACTTCCTTGTGCCATTTTAGCGGTAAATGATTAATTGATTGTAGAACTTTTAATATACACTCTTGTCACACAATCTCAGTCCACAGAGGAAAAAAACCTAAAAGCTATATTTTTTTCAAGATGACCACTATTATACTTTTAAAAAATATACAATCACTGAAATATTATTCTCTCTCTCCTTGTACTTCTACTTTTTCTAAATATTATCATTTTTGTGCTGGAGGGAGTTAAGATGGGAGTAACTAATACATTTATATGAAGTGATCAGAAAATAATGGTATTTTTATTTTATATTTTTTTCATTTGCTTGTGATGACAGGGTTTCCTGAACATTTTTCATACTTCATTTATCATTATAATCAAGAGTAGCCTTAGGCATAGGCTAAGTAGTCAGGCACTTAAGGCAATATGTCTGGGGAAGAAACACTAGAATAGTGCTCAGGCTGCACTGGCCATTGCAGTTGGGCCAGCTCCAACATACTTTTTTCTGGTGGTGGTCTATTCCACCAACTCCCTTCTAAAAGGTGTTATCCTGGTTTCTGCTTAGTCATGAGCAATGAGTGTCCGCCTCTCATATGCCCAAGAATCTTTAGTATTCCGGAGTGTGTTCAAGAACTTTAAGAGTACTTCTTACACATGACTGATCAGAAGCTGAGATATTGTTCTGAGAAGGAAATGAAGACAGAGGACCTCGTACGTTTCTGAGTGAGCTGGTGGGAAAAGGAAGACAGGGAGCAATTAGTAGGGAAGATACCAAAATCTATCTTTGCTTAGGGTAAAGCAATTTACCTGAGGCCAGTCTTTAGTGTTATTTTACCAAATAACCTCTTTAATATATCTTAAATTAAAATCCTAATATATATTAGATCAAAGAGTTCATCTCACTACAAATTCAGGGTATAGTTCTCCCAAATCCCAGGGAAAGAACTTGTTGGCTATTAAACTGCTATATTTGATGATCGCTATATTCTTCTTAAATGTTGCTAAATTATTCATGTACTGTGAATATATTTTGTGATTCACATATGGTTCCTGTACACTGTCTTCCTCCAGTGTTTTAAAAACATTTTTGCCTACTAATTTTGGCCTGTTTTCAAGAAAAGAGCTCCTTTTGTTTGTTTGAAAGTTCTTAATCTGAAGACTGCTTCTTCTTCGAGTAGTGTCCCTATGGCTTGTAGGCGAGTGGGATTCACCCCTGCGGCGCCTCTGGCTGGTCGTCTCTGGGAATTAGCTCATCCAGCCTCCGGAGCGCCCTCTGCAAGCCAGTGTCCCGCTACCGCTTGGCCCCCGTGTCCCTCCCAGGGACCCGGTGACCCGTTATCTGGGGTGCTGCCCCCTTGGCAGTAACCCCTTTCTCTCAGGGTCTTCCCTCCCTGGGGAACCCCCACCCACTATCTCCACCTCCCCTCAGTATAAGGCTACTGCCAGTCATCGTCTAGGGCCCTGGAGCAGATTGCAGTATCAGCCTACTCATCACCAGCAAGGTTGGGTTTGGACCTCCTGCCTTTGCCTACCCCTGGGCTGCCCTCTGCAACCCCCAGTACCCGTTGGCCTTCTGCTAGGCCGCAGCCTGGGGCTTTCCAGGCTGGAGCCTCCCAGCTCCTCTGCCTTTCCCTAGCCCTGCTCTACTTAGGTACTCTGCTCAGGTCCCTCCAGCCAGGTCCATCTCCCTCTACAGCTAGAGAGAGACTGAGGAGCTTCTGGCTCCCAGCCTCTTATATAGGGCCAGCTAAGGTCTGATTGGGGGGTGGCCCAGCTGCGGCTGCTTCCCCAATCAGTCTAGTAGCTGCTTTCCCCTGCAACAGCCCTCTCCCAGGGCTGTCTTTAAACCCCTCAGGACAGGAGCGGGTGACCACCCCACTACAGTGCTCCATTGTAGGTGTATCTCCGCCTCTAACCAGAGATTTTTGGTAGCAGTGTCCATTAAGCCCACACATGCATTCTCCCTCCCTCATGGTCTGCCTACAAGCTATCTAGCACTGCGCAGGCGAACCCCCGCTCAGTTCCTTTCCAACCACCTTTGGCCTCAAACAGAGCAAGCAGTTGTCCCTTCCTTAGCTGCATCATTAGCATAAGTAGTATTTGTTTTTGTTTCTTTTGTTCTCCTTAAAAGTTAGCGTTTCCTTTTTATTTGGTTGGGATTAAAGGAGAAAAAAAGAACTTTTGTTTAAATTTCCTGCCCTGTCTGGGGGGATTCCCCCCTCCCTGGGGTGGGAGAGGGCATTTAGAAGACTCTTATGTTTTTTCAGTTAACAAAAAAAGAGGAAAAGAAGAAGAGTAGGAAAGAAGACCTTTCTTTTGCATTCCTCATTGCTAGAGGGTGATAGCCCCATGCCCCCCAGGGGCATGCCCAACTCTCTGGGCTCCAAGAGATGTCTCTCCTGCAAGGAGTCAATTCCCATAACAGCCAGGCATTCCCACTGTGACTGGTGTCTGGGAGACTCCCATATCCCTCAGAAATGCTTCCCCTGCCACCAGCTAAAGATGCAGTCTTGCAGAACCTGGGAGCTGGAGTTAAAACTCCTCCTTATGGAGAAGGCACTTCAGTCTCCAGGGGACTCCGGTGCTGACCCCGGATCATCCCCGGAGCCTTTAACTTCAAAGGGGGTAGAGTCGTGGAAAAAAACCCAACAGTCTCCCCCTGTAAAGTCTAGAAAAAAAGGGCTCTGAGTCATTGGCCAGCCAGAGGGGTTCCCTGCAGCCACCTTGGTACTGACGACACCGGCAGCTCTGAAGCACGGTACCCAGAAGGGGGCCTCCATTATGAGCTCTGCCGCGGCACCTGGAGAAGCCAGGGGCTCAGGCTCTGAGGCAGCCATACCATCCCACAAGGACAGTTACCATGCCATCTTTAAATGTGTGGCACAGAGAGAACTTTCGGTACCGGTTGTGACAAAACTCCCATCTAGGGAATACTCTGTGCCTTCTCAACCATCGGTACTGACAACGTACCACAGACACTCCTCTGCGGTACCGAGTTAGCCATGGTACCACATGAGCTCCAGTACTCTGGAGACCTGATGGTTGGGGAAGAATCGCAATTCCCATTATTCAGTACCGGGGCCTTGGTACTGAGAACATCCTGGCACCCAGAATCACTCTCCGCACCGGGCCATGTACCACCAATATCCAAGTCAGCGCTGCCGTTACCTAGTGCCGAGTCTGATAGCAGCCAGGAGATCATTTCCCTGGCTCCTCATCGTGGCCCACTATCACAATACAAGGGTCCTCCTCAATTCCATTGAGCCGACCCATTATTATGATACAGGCCGGCTGGCGTAACCCCACCGCTCTTGTTCTCCCCTCCCCCACCCAATGGCCATATTGCAATCCTTGGGCAACGTACACATCCCACAAATCACGGCCGTCCAGTGGCTTTCAGAAAGAATCCACCAGATGGTATCCTACAGCCTGTCTGTCCAGAGCTCCTGAGCCTGGGGAGAAGAAAGCTTTTCAGAACATGATGAAGAGCTCAAAGAGGAAGCTACCCCTCCAGCAAACTTCTCCTCATCTCCACCAGATGAGGCTGTAATGCCTTGCCCTTATCACTAAGTATGATTTTAAGAACTTTCTAGATCTTATCAAGAGGGTGGCAGATGAGCTGCAGATTCCCTTACAGGAGGTGGCAAATACATATCACAAGTTGGTGGATATTCTGCACCCCACCATCTTATCCAGAATTTCCCTCCCAATTAATGAGGCGTTTCTAGATCCTGTCGGAGTCATATGGCAGACACCAGCCTCCATCGCATCAACCAGCAACCTTCTTTCCTGGCTGTCTGGCTGGTGAGTCTTGCGCACATGCTCAGGGTTTAGCTGATCGCCATATTTGGGGTCGGGAAGGAATTTTCCTCCAGGGCAGATTGGCAGAGGGTCTGGGGGGTTTTCGCCTTTCTCTGCAGCAGGGGGCACTGGCCACTTGCTGGAGGATTCTCTGCACCTTGAAATCTTTAAACCACAAGTTGAGGACTTCAATAGCTCAGACATAGGTCAGGGGTTTGTTACAGGAGTGGGTGAGTGAGATTCTGTGGCTTGTGTTGTGCAGGAGGTCAGACTAGAAGATCATAGTGGTCCCTTCTGACTTTAAAGTCTATGAGTCTATGAGCAAGAGAGATGAAAAAACAATACTACATCCCTCCCAAAAAAGCAGACTTCCTGTTTCAACATCTGCAACACAACTCCATCATAGTGGATGTGGTTAAGGCACGAGGCAAGCAACATTATGCCAAGTCAACCCCATGTGATCAGGATTGGTAGGACAACATATTTGTCTGCGACATTACAATTCAGAGTTGCAAATTACCAAGCTGTCATAGCCAAATATGAGTTTATTAATGATTGGAAACTCAGTGTGTTTCTGGAACATTTACCGGTGACACAGAAGGAGCAGTTTCAGGCCATTTTCACAGAGGGTTAGTTAATACCCAGGCTGGTGCTAGAGAAAGCAAGGGACATAGTTGATACAGCGGCCTGCCCGGTCTCCATGACAGTGGTAATGGGCAGGCTTCTTGGCTATACATTTCTGGGTTGCCCAAAGAGCTGCAGAAGATCTCCAGTTTGAAGGGCCCAACCTCTTCTCCGAGAAGACAGATTCTTCTGTCCACATCCTGAAGGATTCACAGGCCACATTACACTCCCTAGGAATCTACACTGCGGGACAGAAGAGTAGATATACCTCTCAGCCATAGCACAGGTCACAACCTCCTCAATTCCCACCATCTCAGCGCTGTTACGAGCTGCAGCGTAAGAGGATCAGGACTCAAAAGCAGAAGCAGTCAGCACCCCAATCTGCAACCTCTGACCGCCTCTTATAAGCTCTTTTGACGGGTTGGTTGAGGGCCTGAACAATTATACCTTGCAACACAGCTGCCATCTACACAACTGTCACGCCCCTTCAGAAGTCACCTGGCCCTCTTTCACAGCACTTGGGAGAATATCACCTGTGATAGATGAGTCCTAGAGATTATTTTGAAGGGTTACGGCATTCAATTCATGTCCCTCCCCCATCCCAATCCTCCTTCCCCATCCCTCTTCAGGGACCATTCTCATGATAACTTACTTCATCAGGAAATAGATCATTTGTTATGCCTATGGGCCATAGAACCTGGTGCAACTCAGGAGCAAGGAGTTTTACTCCCATTATTTCCTGATCCCCGAGGCGAAGGAAGATTGGAGGCCCATTCTAGATCTAAGGGCATTAATTAAATACGTGTAGGCACAGATATTCAAGAGGGTCATTCTAGCAGCCATTATACCAGCTCTAGAGCAAGGAGAGTGATTTCCAGCCCTCAACCTACAAGATGTCTACTTCCATATCGCGATACAACCATCGCACAGTAGATTCCTACAGTTAACCTTTGGACAGGACCATTATCAGTACAGACTGCTCCAGCCAGGATATTCTCCAGGGTTCTCTCCATTGTAGCGGTGCACTAACCCCAGTACAGTGACTGGAGTTTATCAGCATCAACCTTGATGAAGTACAAGCGAGAACATTCCTCCCACTAAACAGATTCACAGACGGATGCCTCCCTAATAGGCTGGGGAGCTTACCTACACAACCACAAGGTTCAGGGCAAGTGGCCTTCCACAGAAGTGACCCTCCATATCAAGCTTTTGGAGTTACGGGCTGTCAGGAGCACCTGTGCACCTTTCTGCCTTTCATCAAGAACACCCACACAAAGGTCATGATGGACAATATAATCTGTATGTTTTGCATAAATTGGCAATGGGGTACCAGATCTCCCTCCCTCCCTCTGCACGGAAGCACTCAAATTTTGGAATTGGTGCAACCATCACAGTGTGCTCATCTCAGTGGTCTATTTGCCAGGGATACAGAAAGTGACTGCTGACAGTCTCTCTTGGAATTTTTCTCATGACCACGAATGGGAACTGAACTCAGAAGTGCTTCAAGATATATTCACCCCTTGGGGAGCCCTGACTTACAGATCTCTTCACTACTTACTTTAACAAGAAATGTCCTCATTACTGCTCCAAGGCCGGCTTGGGGAAACATTCATTGGGAGATGCCCTCATCCTACCATCACAGGGACCTCTTATATGCCTTTCCCCAGTTTCCTCTTCTATCTGTTGAAAATTCAATGAGACAAAGTGAGAGTTATTCTGATTGCCCCTCCTGGCCAAGACAAGTCTGGTTCCCTTACCTGACACAGAAGGAAATATATCCTCCAGTTCCTCTTCGGCCCATTCCTCTCAAAACAATGGGATGATGCTTCACCCCAACCTGCGAGTCCACCTCCAGCTTGGCTCCTTGGTTCCAAGGCTAGAGGCAGAATGCTCTGATGAGGTGAAAGACATGTTGCCATACAGCCGAAAATTGACCACTCAATGTACTTACCTACAATATGGAAACAATTCCAAGTCTGTTGTCATCCTAAGCACATAAACCCAACTTCATCTTCTCTCCTTCTGATTTTACACTACATTTTAGACTCAAGAGATCAAAACTCGCACTCATCTCCTTAAGGTACATCTTGCAGCGAAAATGGCTTTCCACCACCAGGTAGATGGATACTCTGTGTTTGCTCACCCACTGACGCATAAATTCCTTAAGGACATTGGAAATCTCTCCCCCACATGTGAGACCATCCACTCCAGCCTGGGATCTTAACCTAGTTCTCAGGGCTTTGACTAGACCTCCCTTTGAGTCCATTGCAACTTGCTCTCTCTTACACCTGTCCATGAATACAGCATTTCTAATTGCCATCACCTCAGCTAGCCGCATAGGAGAAATACCAACCCTGATGGTACCCACCATGCACAGTCTTTTTAAAAGACAAAGTAACTCTGAGGCCGCATCCCAAGTTTCTCCTTAAAGTTGCCTCTGCTTCCCATATAAATCAACATTGTTATCAAGGGTGCAACCTGCTGCCTCCGCCCAGAGTCTGTATGCACTCCATGAGGTCAATTTCTACCTTGGCCACATTCCTTAAAGATGTCCCTATTTTGGAAATCTGCAGAGCTGCAACTTGGGCCTCCACCCACATTCTCGCAGAACATTATGCGATCACTGGAAATTCAGAATCTGATGCCATCTTTGACTCCACAGTACTCTCTGTAGTAACAGACTCCACTCTGAAGTCCCAGCCTCCAGTGGTGGGTACTGCTCGGGAGTCATCTACAGAGGAGCACCCATAGAGACACTACTCGAAGAAGAAGAGGAAGTTACTCACCTTGTGCAGTAACGATTGTTCATTGAGATGTGTGTACCCGCCCTCCTCCCCTCTACTTCAGAGTTCTCCATAAGGGCTCTGCAATAGAGAAGAAACTGAGGGGAGTTCAACCATGCAGCGCTTGATAGCCTCTAGACAGACCACGAGGGAGGGAGAGCACATGTGCCGTTCAACGGACACTGCTACCAAAAATTTCCAATTAGAGGCACAGGGACGCAAATACACCTACAGTGGAGCACCCATAGTGACACGCATCTCGAAGGACCATCATCACTTCACAAGGTGAGTAACTTCCTCTTATTGACTGAATGTACAATACACAAAGTAGTACTCACTTCTTATATTAAGCTAATATCTTATCATTATTATTGTTGTTGTTGTTGTTTATTTAGCACTAACTAAGAAAGAAGAGGGCCAGGTACCTGCCTTGATGGTCTTGCCATATAAATCTGACAAATAACATAGTGAGAAATAATAAGACCATAAGGAAGAGAAAGAGGAAACAAGGGAAAGAATGAAAAAAACTGCTCACAGGACAGTGTTATTTTCAAGGATTAAGATAATTATTTTGTTTGTTTCGTGATTTTCTCTTGTTTTAAAATATTTAATGTAGTTATATGTTAGAGAGGGGGCAGATAGTGCCAAAGAGGAGATCAGTGATGTCAAGATAGCCAAAAGAAGTGAATTTTGAGGACGGATTTAGAGAACAGAGCACATATAGGGATGACAGAGTGTTCCCAGCACAGGGAATGGCATGCAAAAAAAACAAACAAACAAAAAAAAAAACAGTCATGAATGAAAGGAAACAAAGGAAGTGAAGGGAAGAGAGGGCAAAGTGAAAAGGGAGAAGAGAAAGAAGAAACTCAAACTGTGATCAGACAGAGTTCTCTATAGTATGGAAAGTAAGAATAAAGACTTTGGAACAGATGTGTAAAGAGATAGTAAAAGGGCATTAGGACTAAGGGGTAATATGGTCAGAATGGTAATTGCGGAAGATGATTTTGGCTGTAGCATAGAACCAAAGAAGAAGAGCCTTAAGTTGATCGATAAGGGATAAAACAGGTTTACTAGTTAGGACATAGAAGAAGTGGTGGATTTGGGAGTTGGGGATAAGATTTGACAAGAGTTTGTGTGGGAAGAAGACTAGGTAAGAGTGAATTATACCAAGGCATTGGTAATATTAGGTCAAGGAGTGTAAATGAGTTGTCTGTGGTCAAAGGGAGTAAAGTTGAACTCAGTTTGTAGATTGAGAAATTGGCAGGACATCAGGAGGAGATGTTGGAGATACAGGATTACACAGAAGGGACAGAGAGAGAGAGAGAGAGAGGTGAATGTGGTAGCTAAATCCATGGAGCAGATTGAGTTGCCCAAGGAATGGATACAGCAAGAAAAAGAAGAAACAAATAAGAGGGGAAGGAGGAGGAAGAGGAATTACCAAAGTGTGCTGGGAGTGAGGTGGTCAAAGTAGGAAAAGAACAAACATAGTACAGAGTAGCAGAAACCTAGCGAAATAAAAGGAAAGAAAGAAAAGAGAAGAGGGAGAGGTCCACAGTATCAAAGCCTGTATGAGAGGTTGAGGAGAGAATCTGCCATAAAACTATGATTTTGGGGCATCAAATATCTATTGGGACTTCTGGACTTAGCAATTTGCATGCAGATCACAATGGTTTGGGTTTTATTTATTCTTTTTAGATATTATTATTAATTCATTTTTTGAAATGGTAGGTGTTCTACTTGTGTCCTGTCTATTACATCCTCTTCCTTTCTGGCACTGACAGATGCAATCATGCTCCCCTCAAGTCAATTCAAAACAATGCTGTTAAGAAAATCTCTCTAGCTCATCACTGTGACAATCACCCCCTCTCTGCATTCCACCACTGGTTCACCCTTCTCTAATATACTGGACTTTTCTTATTTTCAAGGTCCTTCAGATCTTGTCCCTGACTCTATCCACTCTTATGGTGTCAATAGCTTTCACCTCCATTCTGGTAATGATCCAAACCTTCGTTGGTAGTCCAATTTTCTCTCAAGTACCTTTGTGCATGACAGGATCTCCCTGTAAAAATGTGTAAAACTACTACATTGTCATCCTTTGAATCCCTCCTTAAAACTCACTCTTCGGTGATGCCTGTAAATAGTAGTTTGTTCTCTTCCTCTCCCGTTGCCAGGACCTAGCACAATGAGGCCTAATCCCTGACCGAGGCCACTAGACACCTCTGCAGTACAAGACAGTAGATGCCACTTCAGAGCAAGTCTGATGTTCACAACTTCCAGTTAATACCAGCATTTTGTTGTGAACTAATCCCATCTCATTGACTTTAGTGTTAATGGCATACAGATATTGGCAATGGCATGCAGCTTATGGGAAGTTTTGGAGGAAGAAAGGCCCCGGCTGCAGGCAGGTTTGCAGCCAGGAAAGGAAGCGGTGGGACGTGCTTTCCCTGGCTGCAGCCCTGCAAACCTGCCTGTGCCCTGGGACTGCACAGGAGATAAGGCCCTCGAGTACCTACATCCTGCCCAGTGAGGAAGCCCCGGACAGAATCTTGGCATTGTGGGCTGGGAGGGGAAGCTCTGGGCAGTGCAGCAATGGGGAAAGAGGATATAGCTTGGGTGCCAGGGCTTTCCACAAGGCATGGGGTGGCTGGGAGTCTGCAGAGCTGCACAGTACTTCTCGTCGTTGTTGTCCTACCCACAACCTTCCCTCCCAGCCCTCAGGTAGAGGCACTGTGCAGCTCTGTAGACCCCCCAGTGGCACTGCTGCTGCCCTGCCCATAGTCCTTCCCTTCTTCTGGCAGGCCCTGTCATCCGAGCTGCAGCCTCTTCCTCCCTGCTGTCCCACCCACAGGCAGCCCACGAAGGCAAGTCCCAGTGCTTCCTTCCCTGGCTGCAGCCCTGCAAGCCTGTCTTGCACTTATTGGGCAACTGTCGGATAATAGCAACTTTTTGCTGGAAACCAAGGGGATGCTAATAAGCGGAACATATTATAGTAAAAACAACTGCCCCGATACACCTTAAAAGCTTTTGATATAAACTCTGGGACACTTCATCCCATCTCCCAAGAACACTCTAAAAATCGATACAGCTTCAGAGTAGCAGTTCAGCATGATAAGGGCTCATCAGAGTTGTTTACATCCACTCTTGAGAGTGGTACAGCTGACCCACAAACTCTCCCAAGCCAAGATAATGTAGAAGAAAAATTATACAATTAAGGATTTTTAATGCTAAACAGAATAAAAGCAGTCAATGTCTAGTTAACTTCTATTTAAACTAATACATTGTACATTTTAGACTGCATTCTGATAATATCCTGAGAGTTTTCCTATCTACTCAAGCCAAGGCTTACTTCAGCTAATGCAAGGTGTTATGGGATACTTAGCATAAGTATACAGGATTACAACAAAGGTACAGGCCAATTTGGGCTTTATAACTGCTATACTAATGCATAACAGTATGTTTACTTAAATGCTTGGAATATATATTGTCAGTAGTTTTATCGGCATAATATATATGTTTGCTAATCATATATTAGTCAACGCAATAGAGTGTAATAAAATGTTGTTTTTCAAATGCAACTATTAAAATAAAATGATTAAATTAGTAAACATAGTAATTGCAAAGTGAATTACTGTAGTATTGTTCAGTTTGATGGAAACTATTGGGCCAGAGTAACAAAAATAGCTCATATCTTTATATATGAAATTATTAATTAACTTAAGAAGCACTTGTTATTCAAAGGGGGAAAAAGCACAGCCTAAAGTGGTTGTGAGAAATAGCAATATTACCCAATATGAAAATCTGAAATATCCAGACTTCTGTTGAGATGAATGTCAAGTTTTATTACCTAAGTTTTATTGGCCTTGAGAAAAAAAAAATCAGACAGCGTAGAGAATGCATTTTACATACATCCTGAATGTCTTCATTGTGGCCCTGAATTTCAAGTGTAGCCTTGGTTCTTTTTGTTTGCTGATTTATGATGGAAGGTAGGTTTGGTTGGTTTCATGGAAGAAATTTCTGGCCATAATGAAGATATTTCCAGATATTATGATTAAATCTATAAAGTGCACTTGTATGAAAGAATTAGGGAAATTCATGATCAATTTTTAAATTTTTGATAAAGGCAGAGGATGCTCAGTGTGAAAAACTGTAGAAGGGCCCCATTCTCACACATCATGGATTTTTATATGGCTTCACTTCTAGGTGTGACAAATGAGTTGAATAATTCCTATTCAGAACTGCATGTTTTGGTGATTTAAATATAAAGAATATTCATAAAATAAAATTCTTATAATGACACTTCAGCAAAATCTGTTGTTAGTCAATTTCTTGACCACACTTTAGTATGTTATTTTGTTATGAATATATTCAAAAGATCAAAGAACCAGTCTCAGGCAGGTTTATTAATGTGATACAGGAAAAAGGTTCTATATGATACCAATCTCTGAGGACAGTTCCAGTCAGCTATGTTACAGTCATGTTATGTAGAAAGTGTGCTTCCCGACATTACTCCTCTAAAGCCATCCTTTCATCCCCTATTTGTTTACCAGTAAAAGATGCCGTATATGTCATTTGAAATTGGATTTAGTTAATCAACTTTCTACCTTGTTTCTTTATGGTATCATGACATACCCCTTTATCTTTTGTTCTGAACCCATGTATTTCAGGTCATGATGCACACTTGACTTTGTTATGAGCACATGCATCCCAACTACTAAGGGGCATAAAAAAAACTCGTACATTTGTGTGGGTAACTCTTTCCCTGTTACTGTGTTCCTCCTCAGCCTGTCATTCTTCAAAAACTGAAACAAAGCTGGTACAAATCTCCATCACAGAAGCATTGATATTTATAGTACACCAAGCACCACAAAGTTATCTCATACACGAGCTAAGAGTTTTCAGCCCTGTATTTGAAGCCAGACTATCTTTTATCTTTTATCATAGACTATCAGAGTTGGAAGGAACCTCAGGAGGTCATCTAGTCCAAACCCCTGCTCAAAGCAGGACCAATCCCCAGACAGATTTTTGCCCCAGATCCCAGTTGTTTGTTTTTGTCAAACTTTGCTCTAGATATTTTCATAGACTTTGTGCCATATAAGTTATCTGCTTCAGTAAGAATGACTGCACCACAACTAAAGGTGGGGCAAAAGTTGTCTGGGCTTACCCAAAGAAGGCAGCTCTGCTTTGTGGTTGGTTGGAGGGGGGAGGAGGGGAAGAGAGAAAGGACAGAAACTGCTGCAAAAGGTGCCTTGCCGCGATGACTCACCCCCCCCCTCCTTCCCCCAGGAATGTGCATAAAGGTATGAAACCTGGGTGGGGCAAGTCTCTACTTCACTTGGAGCAAGCTGGGCATCTCCTGGGAGGGGGAGGGAACAAGGCAAGGGACAGTTACCGTTGGGTGGGGTGGAGAATAGGGACAGAGCAAGGGGGGGGGGGGTTTACTGTTTCATGGCTGTGTGCTGCTTGCCTCTCACGTGCTATACCTTTGCTGGAAATGGGACAGGCACAGGCAGGGCAGCCCCAAGGGAGCCCATGGACTGGAAGGAAACCCAAGACAGACAATACTGCAGCAGAGGCAAGGGGGCTCACAAGTACGTGGACTGCTACTGCCCAGGGTGGTGTGTTTAATAACCCAAGGCATAACCCAGGGCAGCTTCATGGACTAAGGGAGGCAAATGATCATAGGAAAGTGTCCACACACTCAGGTGAGCAGGCTGTATGCATTAATGGGATGGTCAAATGGTCAGTGACGATGTTTCTGAGGTTTTCTCCACAGCATTACAACACTTCAAAGGGCACAAGGTCACCTAAAAACAGGATGTTTTCTTCCACCTAACACAAGGGATGGTGGTAATGCTGATCCTGGGGGTGAGTGTAATCTAAACCACACAGAGGTTGGGGAAATGGTGGCAGAGGCAGGGCTGGCTCCAGGCATCAGCGGAGGAAGCATGTGCCTGGGGCAGGGCAGCACATGCTAAGGGGTGGCATTTCGTCCATTCTTGGGGCGGCACAGTCCGGGTGGCTTTTTTTTTTTTTTGCTTCGGCAGTTCGGGCGGCTTTTTTGTTGTTGTTGTTGCTTGGGGCGGCAAAAATGGTAGAGCCGGTCCTGGGCAGAGGTGATATCCGGCCTTCCAGCCTGGCAAAGGGTGGCAGTTGCAGGGGCCACAGCCAGGTCCAGGGACCATGTTCAACCAGTCACTCAGCGAGCTCAACTAAGGGGAACAAGAGTCAGCCCATTGGGGTATTAAATACTCTGGGCCCAGGAGTGGAAGTTTGAGAAGCCTGGGCAAACCCACCTAGGGGTGTCACCTTCAGTGGGGGGCACTGACGGTATTACACAGCTGCTGCAAGCTAATTTGCAATTACAACAGCAGCTTCAGGCAGCTAGGTGTGAGGGGTCTGCACAGGGTGACAGGGTAGGCCCAACATGGGCTCAAGTTTCAGCAGCAGGAGAGGGAAGGGGCACATGGTAAATCATCAGCCATCAGGGCATGTAACCGCAGGGGACAGAGTAGACACTCCCGGGGGGACTATGTGGGAGCAGGGCTCTGCAGAACTCACTACATGCAGTCCTCGGTACGGTTATGCCGGGGTAGTTTACCTGATGGGAGTTCACTTACTCAGTGCAACTAAATATATAATTCACTCACAGGCAATTTGTGCAGGTAATATCCCTATGGCACAGAAAGGTGTTCACAGACAGTAAACATGGACAAGGCAAGCAAAACAGCGAACTGCCCAAGAGGCCAAGGGTGGCTAGAACATGAAACAATTTGGGAGGCTGCCCTTGTCATCTAGGTGGGTGTTATGGTATAGGCCAACCCAGACTGCAGCCGGCCTTTGTTAATTATACGAATATGATTAGGCGGGCACCCAATACGTTTGGGGGTATGTCATAAGCAGTTTACATTAAGGGCAGCAACACAAACTGGAATAAGGTGGCATCAGACACTGTGGTTCAAGGGCATAACACCAAGGGCACCAGGGGTTTGTTCATACCACAACAAGCTCAAAAGGGGCCCCGGGCTCATAATAGTATTTGCTGGGCATTTAATAATGGTGGCTGTCATAACTATAAAGGGAAGGGTAACAGCTGTCCTGTGTACAGTACTATAAAATCCCTCCTGGCCAGAGACTCCAAAATCCTTTTCCCTGTAAAGGGTTAAGAAGCTCAGGTAACCTGGCTGGCATCTGACCTAAAGGACCAATAAGGGGACAAGATACTTTCAAATCTTGGGGGGGGGGGGAAAGGGTTTTGTTTGTGTTCTTTGTTTGGGAGTGTGTTCGCTCTCGGGACTGAGAGGGACCAGACATCAATCCAGGTTCTCCACATCTTTCTGAACAAGTCTCTCCTATTTCAAACTTGTAAGTAAATAGCCAGGCAAGGCGTGTTAGTTTTCCTTTGTTTTCTCAACTTGTAAATGTACCTTTTACTAGAGTGTTTATCTTTGTTTGCTATACTTTGAACCTGAGGCTAAAGGGAGGTCCTCTGAGCTCTTTAAGTTTGATTACCCTGTAAAGTTATTTTCCATACTGATTTTACAGAGATGATTTTTTACCTTTTTCTTTAATTAAAAACCTTCTTTTTAAGAACCTGATTAATTTTTCCTTGTTTTAGATCCAAGGGGGTTGGATCTGTCTTCACCAGGGAATTGGTGAAAAGTTTTTCAAGGCTTCCCAGGGACGGGAATTCATTTGGGAATGGTGGCAACGGACCAGATCTAAGCTGGTAGTTAAGCTTAGAAGTCTTCATGCAGGCCCCCACATTTGTACCCTAAAGTTCAAAGTGGCCTGGCTTTTTACTTACAAGTTTGAAATAGGAGAGACTTGTTTAGAAAGATGTGGAGTACCTGGATTGATGTCTGGTCCCTCTCAGTCCCAAGAGTGAACGAACTTCCAAACAAAGAGCACAAACACAAGCCTTCCCCCCACCAAGATTTGAAAGTATCTTGTCCCCTTATTGGTCCTTTGGGTCAGATGCCAGCCAGGTTATCTGAGCTTCTTAACCCTTTACAGGGAAAAGGATTTTGGAGTCTCTGGCCAGGAGGGATTTTATAGTACTGTACACAGGACAGCTGTTACCCTTCCCTTTATAGTTATGACAGTGGCCGTTTCCGCAACCCCTGTAAATACAGGCATGTTTGCAAGACACCTGCCGCCGGCAATTTTATTTCCACAAGGCTATGCCCATGGGCTGTTCAGTATCCTGTGCAGCCTTTGTTGCACTGGGCAGTGGTCTGGCCAGCGGAACTAAACCAAATAGTTTATTTGCATAATTTTGTTCGCAGGGCAAGCTGGGTCAAATGTCTGTTTTCACCTGTTGGGCACATTTCAGGCCCTGGCTAAATAGTTGGGTTAAACAAAAACCTTTACACTACATTACCCTATCTGGGCTTGGAGCTGAACTTTGCTTGCAGGGTTGTTGTCCTGGGGAAGGTGTTTTTGTGCCTGGCTGGCAGCGGCAACAGCTGGCATAGCCAGACCACACAATTATGTACGAGTCACTATACAGATGTAGTAAGATTTGTGGGTGTGGAAAAGTTTTGTAACTCAATTTAATGGGGTATCACTGTGCAGGTAAAAAAGGTTATTAATTTGGGGCCAATATAAGGGTGTGCCTCTGGCGCAATAACATGGCAGTGGTACAGGTTATCAATCACCAAACTTCCAAATCGCACAGGATTGGAAATTTGGTAAGGGCATTCTCCAATGCTTAACCTTCAACATCTGTTTTTTCTTCCAAGCACATGCTGGGCATGGATAATGGCATAGCAGATGCCTCGTCTCATTTCCAGTTTGCCAGATTACGTAAGCCGCGGGCTCTCTGGAACCTCAGAATGTCATGTGGTTGGTGGAATGCACATTATTGGCTCCAGCTTACAAGTTGTTTATTTTGTTTTGTTTTAAGGAGTCCTGTCAATTCAAAGATCCAGAAAATGGGTCGCCTATGCAGCCCTCCGTTAAGGGCGACTGCTGCAGTACCAGGTCAAGAACAATGCAGCTGCTGGTGCCCCTTGACGATCACACATGGGACAATGGGTTCTTTCTCTCCAGTAGGGCTGCTAGCCAAGAGGCCATTGGCAGATGTCTGGGAACCTGGCAAGGTCGGGGGGGAGGCAGCCAAGCAAATGTCAGGCGCCTCGTTGTGGCGGATGTTCAGTGCATGTACTCCATAGGGAAGACAGCCAGTGACCAGATAAATGGCCTGGTAAAAGATTTAAAAGGAGGTCCTGGATAAAGGAACAGAATGGAGAAGGAGGTTCGGGGACTCCTATGACAGGAACGGCAGGGAGCCAATCCCCTCTGTTCTCATAGACCTCCTAAACCCTCTCATGAGGCTGGTGGATGGTAAGGTCCAAGCCATGGGTTGGCTGGGGGACCTGGATGGAAACAAATGGGGGCTGGTGAAAGCCCTGGAAAACTGAGTTGAATAAGCATGGATTAAACAAAGGGGGGGCTGGTGAAAGCCCCGGAGAATTGATGTGAATAAGCATGGATTTGCCTGCACTGAACACTTTATCTGCCAGGTAGTCCCAGACATCTATATAATAAAGTTGCAGCCTGATTAAAACCCATAAGAAGTCTCTTGTCCTTCTTGCGGTGTACCCAGACAATGTACAGTAACATAAAAACAAAGGAAGTGCAGGACATTTGTTTTCAAACTTCTATCCTGTGAAGCTAGATCTTCCTGTTTTGTTCCTTCAGCTGATTTTTGAAGCCTCCTGGCTTCTTTTTTGTGTTGTTTTCATTAAAATGTAAGTATATGCTGTAGTTAGGTGCTCTTGAATAGAGATTTAACTAACCCAACAATAGGTTTCAGAAAAAAACAACCCACCAGCTTTATAGGTGCATACTACTAGTATAATAAAAATCAGCCCAAATTAACACAATTTGTGGACATGTTTCAATAAAATCCATTATTCTGTATGAAATATACTGTGATGACCATTGGGATGATGAGATAAAAAGTTTTCCTTTCCCAGGTCCACAGCCCTGTTGTTCTCATTGGAGTTGACCTTTAACCTGCAAGTTCTTTTCATATCTGACTGTGGTGGAAAAGCGTCAGTTTGTATGAGTCGATCTTAGAATATGTGCACCTGTGGTGTCATTGATCTAATACAGTGGTGCAAGTTAGCTTTAACACAAAGAGACTCCCCAGATAGTGCAGATCTCGCCTTCTGTATGTAATGCAGTAGAACAGATGTAGAAATTAACATTTTTAATTTGTTTTATAATAGTTGATTCTTATCAGTAAACAAATAAGACAGGGTATTTGAAAAAGTTAAAGACCTGATCCAATGTCCATTGAAGCTAATAAAAGGCTTTCAGTTAAATTCAGTGAGTATTGGATCAGGCCCTAAGTCAGTAAGAGCATCTTTAAATTCCTCATATTGCACTCACAGTAGAAAGTGTACAACAATAGCCTATTCAATAATCAAAAAGAGTGCATATGTGTGAAATGGACAATATATCTTAACGTTTTAATGTCCTGATGTTTGTGTAGATTTGCAACCTAAGCACTACATTAAAATGACTTGCACTGTGTTAGACAGGGAGATGTAGGATTTTGCAAGAAAATGTTGTTGAGCTCCACAGAATTGCTCAGGATATGCAGGTAACTGAAAGGCAGACATTAGAATGGATTTTAAATGGTGGGCCACAACTTTATTACCTGAACACAAGATACAGGTGTTATACACCCACCCAATTCTCACACTAGACAAGTAACTGTGTCCAATGGCGGTTTTTGGGACTCCCACCATACAACCACTAACTATAAATCCTAGTCTTCTTTGCCCCAACTGTGCCTCCATGATGCTGTGAGGAACTGCGTTAAAGGAGTGTTATTGAGGTTGCAGAGTCAAGCACTAAAAAATTAGGAAATGCCAGATTAATGGTTACTGATGCAACCTTAATTTGGCCCTTTTGTGTGTCCAATCTGTGAACTGAATGAGGCAGGAGACCTATGGAAAAAATAGTCTATGATCATATACTTAAAGCTGAGCTGAACTTAGGTTGTGGGGGTCACCACGAACCTGAGATTCCCTAACTTTTGAGTATTTTATGTTGCAGCCTAAATAATATTCTCTTAACATAATTTTTTACATGTAATTTCCTAGGTAAAAATAATTTCTATTATGTATGACTGTAACAGTCCCGCAGCCCCTTTTATCATCAGTGTGGTTTGAATCTTGAGCCTTCAGCACTGTGGCAGATGTCTACTACTTGAGCTTCAGGACTAACTACATTAGCTGGCAGCATAAAAAAGCTGTTATCCTGCCATAGGGGGATGGAACACTTGTGTCATATCCTTGGTTCAGAGGGTGGACAAGAGGAGCTTGGCCTGCCTCTTTTTCTACCAATCCCAGACGTGGGAGCTCTAGTCCTTATGGTGCCCTCAGAGGTGGGTATGAGTTACATGTATTGGGTCTGAGAGATTATGGGGGATCTTGGTGTGGCTCTCTTACCTCCTTCCAACCAGGAGTGGGGGAGCACCTGTCCCAAATCAAGTCCCTGTGTGGGAGATAGGACACTGAGGCAATGGCTGCATCTGGGGGATGATGAGGGGGCCTGCCTCAGCTCGCTCGCTCTCTGTCCTCTCCTCATCCCCGGGAATTGTGAAAGTGCATGCCACATGAGATGGGATGCTGGGTCCAGGGAAGTGGGGATGTCATTGAAGGAAGCCCACCCTGACTCTTTTCTTCCTACACCCACACCACAGCTGCTCTGGCAGCTCTCAGGCATTCACAGTGCAGCATGGCAATGTTAGGATCCAGTCTATTACAATGTTCAGTGATTTTGTCAGGCTGCCAGAATTGTTCTGAAGAACACAAGAGAGGAAAAGGAAATGGTGATTTGTAACACTTCACAACACAGCTAAATCTGATTGAAATGTAATGGGACAAAGAAAAGGCACTGCAATAACCTTAGGGGTTTCTCCCAACTGAATATCAACGACCTTCTGCAAGCAATGGAATTGCTAACGTTTCTCAAATGAAAAGGTCTGAGTAATCCTTTAAAATGGAAATATAGTGGTTGCTGCCAGGTATCCCTATAATCATCCAAACTTAATCCAAAACCCCTTGTCTAGACTGCTTTGAGAAAGCAATAAATCCCAGTGGGCACTGGAAACCTGTAGTAGGGAAAAATCCATTCCCAACCCCAATAGGCAATCCACTAAGTGGATCTGAAAACCTGGCCATTTTTTTCCCAAACCTCCAATGAGCAATGACTCATGTAGCAGATGATACCCAATGACATACATTAGGAAGAGAGCTGGGAAATAGTGATGGCCAAAATGATGACCCTTGGGCCTGTTTCCAGCCTAAATGTGTCCTGAGTGACACTAAAGTCAATGCCAAAACTCCCATTGACTTCAGTGGGGACAAGATTTCACCCTGTCCCTCCTCTTTCCTTCCCCTGCATGACCCAGACCCCAGTGTCTGTCCACTGGAGGGGAATGGGTCTGCTCAAAACACATCTTCTTGAACTTCTGGAGGGGAAAGGGAGTGGTCCACAGGGTGGCAATCAAGTGCTGCAGAAGTCTCTTATCCCAGTGAATGTGGTATCAATTTTATTCAGAATACTATGAACAACTGAAATGGGCTTATAATGAAATACATTTTGCAACTTTGTAAGATTCACAGACAGAAAATTTGTAAATGAAATAGTAATCTGTAGCACAAACAAAATTTGAATGAATGTATTGTATACAGATATGAACTATATTTATATTTTCTAACCACATGTATTTCCAGATAATAAAAATCACCTTAAAATTAAGTGAAGCATCTGAAATAAACCTAGGAAAAGCTCTGAATTCCAGTTAAGAATTAAAAATCCAAAAGATAGGCACAACAGGTCATAGCAGGATAACATAATAGGGCACCCTGTAGTGCTCAACTATTACAGGTTTAATCCTTGACTCTGAATTTTCTTGCTTTTGTATATTTGTCTCAGATGCTTAAAATAATGTTGTCATGGAATTTTGGATTAATGTTTTTACATAATTTACTGTAACTATATCATATTTCTGGCTTCTGCTTTTTTTTAATCCATCAGCTGCTTCGGATTTCAGCATCCATCGGTAAACTGTTTCTCAATGGTCTTCAAATCAAATTAAAGTATAAATGTAAAAAAAAAATAGGCTGGGGCTTTTAGAAAGCAGAGATAATAAGATCTAAAGTTCACAGGGTCAATAGGATGGTAAGTGACATATTTTGAAAAACTTGCCATTGTAACTATTACAGAATGCTTTTCCAATTATAAACCAAAATAAGAATTTTCTTTAATTAAAACATGTAATATTAATCTACTGGGTACTTATTTCATACATGAAGGTCACCAAGTAAAGCAATCCAAAGTGCTTTGATGGGCACATCAAAGTTAAAGTTGCCCTCCCAAGTTAACTCTGTTCCTATCTGCCTCCTGATTCAGTCTGGTGTTATGACAATGCTCAGCAAATGTGCCAGTGTTGAATATTTTTTATCCTCACTTTAATATGTGGGTGTCAATTTTGTCAAAGTCCAAATTTTTTGGTCAAGGTGTAGTCAAGGTCCAGACTCCAGAGAAAATACAAAAATAATAACGATAATAAATAAATAAAAAGATTTTGAGGTCCGTTCAAAAGTGTCTGATGGTTCGTATTTGGCCTGTGGTCCTCCTTTTGTCTACCCCTGCTGTAATATGTGGTTCTCTGCCTCACTTGCCGCATGCTGTCTGACTCCCACAGTAACTAGGTTAGATTAGAGGAGCTTGGGTTGTTTAGTCTGACAAAGCGAAGGCTGAGGGGGGATATGATTGCTATCTTTAAATATATCAGAGGGGTTAATACAAGGGAGGGAGAGGAATTATTCCAGTTTAGTACTAATGTGGACACGAGAACGAATGGATACAAACTGGCCGGGGGGAAGTTTAGGCTAGAAATTAGACGAAGGTTTCTGACCATCAGAGGGGTGAAATATTGGAACGGCCTTCCGAGGGAAACGGTGGGGGCGACGGACCTGTCTGGTTTTAAGATTAAGTTGGATAAGTTTATGGAGGGAATGGTTTAATGATAAAACATAGTAGTCAAGGAAAACCAAGCAATGGTACATGAACAACATAATGGCCAACAAGGGTCAGGCTAGAGACTCTTGCCTATATGCTCGGGGTATTACTGATCGCCATATTTGGGGTCGGGAAGGAATTTTCCTCCAGGGTAGATTGGCCGAGCCTCTGGAGGTTTTTCGCCTTCCTCCGCAGCATGGGGCAGGGATCACTAGCAGGAGGGTCTCAGCCGATTGAAGTCACTAAAACACAGGACTGGGGACTTCAACGGTAGAGTACAGGGAAGGGTCTTGCGGCCTGCAGCATGCAGGGGGTCAGACCAGATGATCATAATGGTCCCTTCTGACCTTAATGTCTATGAGTCTATGAGTCTATGTATTAGAGTCCTGCAACCAAAACAGTATGTGATTATTTTAATTCAGACTTTATTCGGAGCTTCATAGTTGCATGGACAAAGATGCATGGGGAAACCTGCCATAACTAGGCTTTCGAGTGCCTTCACTTTGCAACCTGCATTCTTTTAATGTCTTCTTGTGTGTGCATAATTTCCTAGGCATTTAAAAGAGAAAAAAGATGGAATAAAAATTCCATCATTTGGAATTATTTGCTAGACAACAGCAAGAATATCATATATTATTTAGTATGATGGGTTAATTTCATACTCATCTTCACAGACACTGAGGAGTAAGGCAAGGCTCCCAGGCTGAGAACCAGTAAGGAAATCTTTGCCCTGGTAGCTGTAGCATCACACTAGAATGTAATGTTCAATCGTGACCCCCCCCTCAACAGTTATCTACTCTCACACATTTTGAGAATTAGTGCTTTTCTGGGATGCAGTCCATTTTTGTAAAAAATGTTTAAATTTAATAGTTGCTATTTTATCTAATGGTTGATATGACACAAGTCAGAAGCACAAACAATAAGTGGGGAATTAGGGAGATGTGTATATAGGTTACACAATGAGTTAGTTGTACACAAGTTTTGTTCTGATGCAAGTTCCACAGCATAGATAATGTACTGATAACAAATAGAGCTAACCCTTAGTAGCATATTTCTTGAAGATGTAGAAACCTAGTTTGGTAGGGTGTATCATAACTGTTCAGAATAGAATAATATAAAAAAAAATAAAATGATGACATTCATTTATTTTCATTGTTAGTGTCCTTCCTAGGCTCTGACTTATTTATCTTTATACTTCACTCATTACCATAAACAAAAAATCTATATTTCATAGAACAAAATAAAATCCATACCTCATTCAATCAGCTGCCCAAAAAATAACAATAAAGCCAGATCCCCCCCCAATCTCAGCAACCTGTCAAAAGAGTCCCCATATCTCCACCCAATCCTACCAATTGAGAAGAAAACAAGAGTAGACTGTGGCATTATATTAAAATAAAAACTTTATAGATGCTTTCATGTGATTTAATTTGAATGCACAGTCTTGTGCTGATCAGACCAGGCATAGTAATATATGTAACAGAGTGAGTGTTTAATGGTGATTTCAATGGAAGTAGTACCAGAGCATACCTGCCTGCCAATTATCATGGCAACAGTAGTCTTATGACAGAGTATGCAATATTGTATCCTTCCATTCCAGCAATCAGATTTACATGGTGCAAAATTCATTATCAATATAAGAGAGTGAGTGTGTGTGTGTGTGTGTGTGTGTGTGTGTGTGTGTGTGTGTAAAATGAAATGCCAATTATTATTCTACTCATGTTTTAATTATAAACTTAAAAATGTCTCATATTTCATTAGGAAACTGCTGTGTGATCCATTCTGCTGTATTCTTGTATTATATGCGTACTCATTTGTTTGGTCATAGGAACCCTTCACAACATTCTTTCTTAATGCAAATGATGCAAAATTTGACCATCCAGATCGAACCTTCTCTTCAGTGGCAAGATCTTGGAGAAACAGCCAAAGAGATACCTCAGATGTGAAGGTAGGTTTAATTTTACATATATTAATTCATGTAATGTGTTGTGTTAAATAACATGGAGCTATAGTTTATGCATTTTCATTTCTGATGTTTTGTTTCACATAGGCTCATAGAAGCTTTTTTTATTTAGTCCCTTTATATAAAAACCCAGTATATTATACACACTTTAAGTAGAAGGTGACTGTTAGAAAATACAGTTGCCATAATAGAAAACAGTCAACAATTCTATTATGTTGAGGGTTTAAAGTTGTTTTGTTTCCACAAAAAAATCTGATCTAATTTAGATCAGTTAATCAAAAAATGAAAAAAGCCCAATAAATTGTTCTTTCCTGCTGTTAACTCAATATTTGGCCCAGTCCATAAAACGCAGCAGAAATTGGATTTGACCTTAAAGTGTCATATTGTTATAGCTCGCCTAGCTCTGGGTTTGCATTGCCTGGGGCAATTAATAAAGCATTAATGACAAGACCCATTTAAAATGTAGGCTTTTTTGTACAGCTTTAGCTTTTACTTGACTGTGCCTGGGGATATTATGCAACAATACGCATTAGATTAAACCAACATCTACACAATATACAGAAACAGCTGGAGAGCAGGGTAATTTTACTGTTGTTATTACTTACCTATTGTTAAATACAAAGGGTTATTGTACATATACATGGGACCTTGTCAAAAGGAAGCCCATATCTTCCAACATTTTAAACAATAAGATCCTTTCCTGATTCTCATTTTCTCTAGTAATAAGGTTGTATTCAAAGGCTGGAGCATCCATATTAATTGTGCATTCTTTTCTTTTTAAAGCAATTTTTAAAGTGGTTTTATTGTTCCATTACTGCCACTGAGATTATTAAGTATAAACACCAAGATTACATTAATATTAGGCATCTGAATTGACCCGACAAAACAAAGGAATTATAGAGGTGCTAGTTTCTTTTTATTCTGGTCCTCTTTTTGCGTGAACATTACAAGTGTCTCAGAAAAGTGTGTGATCTTATATATCATTTGTTCTGCACATCTAGGTACTACAACATTCTTTATGGATTGGATTTCTGCCTTAGCTTGAGGAAACAAATATACAATGAGATGGAAGAGGCTTAGTTTATTTGTGTGTGTTCCATTGGATATCTGTGATGTTTTAGATACTATATAGTACAAAGTAAGGAACACAGTGCTTGTTGGGTTGGAATCTCAAATGAGCTTCTTCTATATAAAAATATGTAGCAGTTTCTTCAAATTTATAGTGTGTTTTGCTTTTGTCTTTTCAACTAAACCCAGTCTAAGTTGACTAAGTCCTCAAATATTTCACTTTACACAGTTATGTTTCTTGTTCTTTGTGTGTCCTTGGGAAAGTTATTTTCTGTGTCTCAGTTTCCCCACCTGTGATTGGTGATAGAGACCTGAAACATGTTGACGTCAGAAACACTTTAAAAGACTTTTATGTTAGTGTTCTGAATCATGAGTTTATATTTGCCTATTAATTTAAGTTATTACCAAAACTAAACAGATGTTTTCATCCCTGCAAAGAGCAGGAACGGTGTATATATAAACCTCCACTTTGGTACACCATTGTACTGGGGCATTCCAATCAGTTCTCTTCTCAGGAAGTTCAAGGAATAAACTTTTCTATGCTTTGAGATTCAGGTTACGTCACAAGATTTCAGAGATGTCAGTCTGAACTGATGAGTTTGGGCCACACAAGTCATTCAGTCTTGTCCCCACCAATCTGTCTGTCATTCAGTTATTCGAGGAATCCATCCCACTAGATCACTGTAGAAGGAATGCTTCCCATAATGTCATCTTAGTATATATAATGTATATGACTGTCAGGAGTCTAAGTCCAAGAGACTTTGCCACAAGGTGAAAGCTACCTGGCTGCCCCAAGACTGAAGTTTCTGTGGTTGTAGATTGCATCCAGATTGTGAAGCTGCAGCCAGACTCTTCACCAGAACCCATGATCAGGCCCTCGTTTTTGAGTAGTGTTCCTGGGGTGCTCCACTTCATATGTGCATGTGCCTCTCCTGATAAGAATTTTTTTTGTTAGCAGAGTCTCTTTGGCTCACGCCTGCGTCCTATACATCCTCGAGCCATGCACCAAGGCTATATTGGGCTTGACCTCTCAGCTCAGTTCCATAGAGGAAACTGATTCCTCTTGGTACTGATGGGGCTGGAAAATCCTGGAGCTTGAAGGACTGATCCATCCAACTGATCCTTGGTACCATCTATACATTACAAGGAAGGTAGGGATAAGAACTCCTCCAGACCAGGGCTATCAAGCACAGCTCCATCATCGGTACCTGCCCAGTCAGGGCCCTTGGTGTCATGCAAACAGAAGCATCAGACACCATTGGCACCAACTTTACTATGTTGTAAATCTATGGTATTGTCTGTGGCAATACCCAAGTAGACTACTGTGTTAGTACCAGTCCTCCATGTGGTACAACAGGAATTTAGGTGCTTGGAAGACTTGAAATTGGCAGATGAAACAGAATTTCCACTGCTTGTAGGTACCAAACACCTCTCAGTACCAAGATTCTAGTTCTGAGGCTACCATCACTCTCCAGTAACACCTGATTCACTAGCCCTTTTCTGCCGGTGCCCCTACTTCCCATTCAAGGATACCAAGGGGGAGGAGGTAAACCTCCCTTCAGTCTTGTCCATTGTCCTACACATCTACGTAGGAACCCACTCTTTGATACGCACAGAGAAGACTTGTGGACAACAGCACGGCTGGTGGGATCTACCAAGGATGCCATCTCATCTCCCATATGGGCCCCTGCATGGCCATATAGGTGTCCCTGAGATATGTGAAGACAGTTTGCCAGACCACCAGCTCCAACAGTGATATTCAGTCCTCTTCTCCTCAATAGAGACCCCAGCACAAGGAGACATTTGAGGAACAGGAGGTTAGGGCAGATAAAGGGGCCACCCCTCAGACTCCTGTCTGATCATCATCACAATTTGAGGTGGTCATGCGTCCACCACCATCTATGGCCAATGATTTCCAGCAATTTCAGGACTTCATTAAAATAGTCTTCGAATAGCAAGAATCAAGGGTTCGCAATACAAGTTGCTTGATATTTTACAATGAGAAACACCATCTGGAGCTGCATTACCTATTAACGAGGACCCGGCAAAGACTGTTTGTCAAACATCTGTTATGGTTCTGCCTACTTGAAAACAGGTGGATAAAAAGTATTTTGTCCCATCCAAGGACTCCAAATTCTTATTCTTCCACCTCCACCTAATTCTATAGTGATGAATGCAAATAACGAATAAGATAAGCAAGTCTATCCCATATGACTATGACCAAAAGTGCTTGTACTTCTTTGGACAGAAGTCCATAACTTCGCTATGCTAGATCAGAAATTATCAAACCATCTTGGCTAAATGCAATTTCACAAATTACAATAAATTTACAGCTTTTATTGATCATCTTCCGCAGGAGCAAAGGGAACAATTTCAGGCCATTATCACTGAGGATCAGTTACTAGCTAGATCATTGCTTCAAGCATCCTTACATGCCTCAGACACTGCAGCCTGATCCATTTCCATGTGGTAGTTACGTGCAGGGCGTCATGGCTCCAACTCTCAGAGTTCCTGAGAGAAGTTCAGAACACTGTAGAAGACCTCCTCTTCAATGGTCTGAAGCTATTTTCAGAGACCATGGATGAGTCTTTTCGCACATTAAAATTTACTATCTCTGGTTTTCTACACACCTAAGAATAAAAGAAGATTTAGTAGGTCACAAACTGCCCAGATATTTTGCTTGGTTTAATTCTCAGGATTTCAAAGACCCACCAAATCCCCCAGCACGAGACATAAGTTCCAGAGGAAGAGAGCTGCCCATCCTTCTGCAAGTACCCAGTCATCATCAAAAAGTTTTGATTCATCAGCCAAGGGTTCAAATCCTCCCACGTCTCTAGTTCAACAGCTGCAGACTTTTGCCTATCTCCCCTAATATAGAGACCATCTTTCCCATTTCCATCAGGCATGGAAGCAGATCATCAGAGACATAGAGGTCATAACATTAGGGTAAACCATCCACTTTATGTCCCTCTCTCCATTCCGTCCCCCCTCCCCATCCCTCTTCAGGGACCTTCCTTACGAGCTTTCACTGAGACAAGAAATAGACTCCCTCCTTTAATTAGGACCATTAGAGCTGGTCCACGCTCTTCACAAGGGAAGGAGTTCTATTCAAGGTATTTCCTTTTGCCAAAGAAATACAGACAGTGGAGACCAATTTTGGATTTAAGACTACTAAACAAATTTATAAAGTCTCAAAAGTTCAGGATGGTGACTTTGGCAGCTATCATCCCTTCACTAGAGGCAGGAAACTGGGTATTGGCTCTCAACCTACAAGATGCCTATTTCCCTGTAGTGATATATGCATCTCACAGAAAATACCTACAGTTTGCGATAGGCTAAGATCATTTTCAATACCGAGTACTTCCCTTTGGCCTCTCCTCAGCTCCAAGGGTGTTCTCAAAAGTCTTAGCGGTAGTAGCTGCTTACCTTCATCAGGAGTCAATTTTAGTTTTCCCATAACTTGATGACTGGCTGATGAAGCAGTACTGTAATCCACTCAGATGGCCCTTTTTTGTTTCCTGAAATTGGGTCTTCAGCTTAACGTAAGAAAATCCATGTTAATTCCTTTATAGAAAATATCGTTCATAGGGGCATCCTAGGATTCATTGACAGCCAGAGCCCACCTCCCCAGGGACAGATTCATAACATTATTAAATCTGGTCAGGACCATTTAAGGGAGTCCTTGTACCTCAGTGAGGAACTGTCAAAAAGGTCTGTTCACTGATCAGCAACAGCTTAGACAAACAAGTCTTGGTTCCCCTTCATGTAAAGGACTCCCTAGAGTGGTGGAAAGATCAACTCAGTGTTGGTGCAGGCATTCCTTTCCTTCATCTAACTCTGACAATCACCATGACAGTGGATGCATGCCTGTTAAAATGGGGATCTCACCTCAGTACTCTCATGGCTCAGAGCAGATGGTGACCTCAGGAAACCAGTCACCACATCAACCTGGTGGAACTCTGGGCAGTCAGGAATGCCTGCCTTCATTTTCTACCCCTCATCAGGGGCAAATCAATCAGAATCACGATGGACAATGTAGTCTGCATGTTCTATATCAACAAGCATGGGAGAGCAGGATCCACCTCCCATCTCCTCTCCCAAAACACAAGTCAGTTATGTGACCCCAACTTAGGGGGTCCTCCACCTCAGAGCATGGTTCCTTGATGGTGTTCTGTGGAAGTATAAGTGTTACTGATCTATAGAAAGGAATCAACCTAAGTCACTTCCCTGTAGAAGTGGAAGAGATGCAGCCACTGGTATCAATGCCAGCGACTCGTATCCAAATCCTCATCTCTCTCAGCTACCATGGGTTAACTTGTTGGACCTAAAGAAATCAGCATTATCAGTTAGCTCAATCAAGGTTCATTTGATCTCAATATGAGCTTTTCATGTTCCAGATAAAAGGGGTTTCTATATTTGCTTACCCTGTGTCTTCAAGCTTTATTAAAGATTTGGCGAATCTCTACCCCCAAGTCAAAGACCCCTCCCCAATGAAGTGGAATCTCAACTTTGTACTTAGATGCCTCACAAGACCTACATTCAAACTGATGGCAATGTATTCTTTGCTTTACTTATCCATATAGACAGCTTTTATAGTGGCTACATGTTGGCCCATAGAGTCAGGGAAATTGAGGCCTTAATGTCAGATCCCCTTATGGTGTTCTTCAAAGACAAGGTTTCTTTATGATCCCATCCTGAATTTTTACCTAAGATATTATTGGACTTTCATTTTAACCAAACCATTTATCTACCAATGTTTTCCCCCAAACTACATAAGTCTCAGTAGGAGAACTCTTTTCATACATTAGATGTCAAACACTCCTTGACCCTCCTTTCTAGATAGAACCAAACAATTTCAGAAGTCATCTAGACTGTTCGTTTCCATAGCAGACAGATCCAAAAGGTTCAAAATCTCCACCCAGAAACTGTCTGTTCGGATCTCTGGGTCTGTTGTTGCTTGTTATGATGAAGCCAGTGCTCAACGCTCCCACAGGGTGATAGTGCACTCTACCAGGTTGCAAGCAGCATCCATGGCATTACTCAAAAATATTCCAGTATCTGAGATATGTAAGGCCACTACATGGGCTTCAATAAATACATTTTCAAGGCAATGTGCCTTGATCCATGCTGCTAGATCTGATGTGGCACTGGGAATTCTGGTTCTATCATCAGTTCTGGACTCAATTCTGAAGCTCCCTCCTCCCCTGTGGGATACTGCTTCGGAGTCAGCTGAAGTGGAGCACCCATAGGGGACACAACTCAAAGAAGACAAGATTCCTCCCCCTGTGCAGTAACTGTTTTTCTTCAAGATGTGTGTCTGTGTGGGTGCTCCACTACCTGGCCTCATTCCCCGCTGCCTTAGACTCTTCTCTGTGGGAGGTTTGGATAGAGAAGAAACTGACGGTGATTCACATATCGTGTCGGTGCACAGTATGAGAATGTATAGGATGCATGTGCAGGCCCAGTACACACTCAACAAAAAAATCTGTAATCAAGGGTTTGAGAGGCGCACCTGCACCTGAAGTCAAGTTCCCCCAAGGACACAAGTTTTAAAGAACCACAGTTACTACACAGGGTGAGTAACCTTTTCTTCTAGTTTATAGAAAACATAATGCAGTTTCAAAATAGGGATATTTTTTGTTTCCACCTAAAATGTCATCGAGTTGCACAGAGGTTTAGCTATACAATTCCCAAATTAAAGGCAAATGGAAATTATGTGACTAAAATCCCATAAAGGTGCTTTGAAAATTTAATGTTTAACATTCAATTTTTTCTTTTACTATTAAATCCTCTTTAGTTTCTAGTAACTTTATGGTTAAACTATTACTGCTAGCATGCCCTTATGAAAATGTATTATTAATGCTTGTGCCAAATATTTCTTACACACTGTCACTACATTTTGGGAATCCTATTTATGTACTTTAAAGAAGAGATGGTCCTGTGAGTTGCAAAGTTTGAATTTGGACTCAAAATGAAATTTCCCCCAGAATCTGGGAAGCGGGGAGGGAGTGGGACCTGGGGTTTTCGCTCCACCCATTACAGAGATGATAGCCAATTCTGCAAAGTGAGGACCAGAACTTACTCAAAATTCAAGGTTTTCAGATCTGGTTCTGATTTTTTCCATCTTTAGTTTAAGTAGAATTGCCTGGTAAGTATTCAAATGATATTAAAAGTACATATTGACATGATGTGTTTTTCACATAGTTCGTGAATATGATGATATTTTAAGAGGAGCATATTTAGTAAATTACAATACACTAGTTTGATAGTGTAGTGATAAAAGCCTTTTACAGTTAGATTAGACATACTTTGGGCCAAACTTGCTGGCATATTTGGTACCACTATTCAATATACTGCTTTACCCAATGTATTTATAGAATACTTACACCAAGGGTCTCAAACTCAATTTACCTTAGGGCCAGTGACAGTCCTCAAATCCTCCCAGTGGGCCAATAATGTCACTGAGGGTGGTGTTCAGAAAAGAAAACGTTTATATTATATTTTTTATTTTGAATTTCTTAGAAATAATAAAACTGTCATACAACTTTATACAATTCTTCGCCTGCCAGAGAGTTTTTAATATTTGCCAGACACCTGGCAATGCTTCAGTTCTGTCAGTTTGTTGATATTTGGCCTCAGTGACTGAGCAGTTGAAACCTTCAGGATTGCAGCAAGGTGTGCATCAGATAGTTGTGTTCGGTGTTTTGATTTGTTTATATTCATTGTGGAAAAAAGTGATGCTGCCTCCATGGCTGACTCTGCCTGGCAACTAATGATGCTGACTCTGCCCGGCGACTAATGATGGTATCTCTGTCTCTCTCCCCCAGCCAGTGGGAGTTGTGGTGGCTGCCTGGGTCTCAGCTGAAGTGGGGAGGTTCTCGGGCCACAGATGGCCCGTGGGCCGGGACTTTGATACCCCTGACTTACATAAAGCCAATACTGGTGCTACAGTACAAAACATGTCCTTAGGGTAAACAGTGTGTAAAAATTCCTTGTTATACAATATTGAGCTTCCTGGTCCAAAGACTTTGTCCAGTTCAATAGGAGGGCTTTTAATGAAGCCAAGTTATAAGATTAACATTATAGTAGCTAACATATCACTGTATCAAAATTCCACCTTCAGTAGTCTGTTTTTCTTTCAGTTCTGTTACACAGATCTTATGGTTCTAGAGAAAAGAGTTTTTTATAGATGCTGAATAAAGCAACTGTTATGCTTTCATTGCTGGACAACTCATTACTTTAATTATGTAGACAAATTGCAGGAAGTACTAAGAAGAGCAGCAAAATGTTTAAGGAGCTGGACAAATTGATTTACAGAGAAAAATTAAAAGAAATGTATATGGTTTGGCTAAGTGATTCTAAAGGGAGGGGCATAACATATATAAATACTTCAGATAGAGTGAAAACTTCAGAGAAAAAGAGGAATTTCTCATGGACAAAGATATAAGTAAGAGTAATGGGATGATATTTAAAAAAGGAATATTTGGCCAACATAATATGAGAACTTGCTGACAGTGAAATTTATTTGATTGTGCCACAGACTCTCAGTGGAAGTAGTACAAGGCCCTATTTCTTAAGAGACTGGGCAAAGCATTAGGAAATATATTCTAGAGCAATCATGACTTGGCAAGAGGATAGATCCTCTAGGACCTTTCCATCTCTAAAGTCTGTTTATTAGTGATAAATCAAGAGTGAATGTAGCAGCTAATTGTTGCTGTTGTTTATGGCTTAAGACCTTAATGAGGTGCATTTCTCAATGCCATGACATCAGGATGAATTTCTCGTGATGACTCAAGGTGTATTCTACGAAAAGAAAGGAAGCTGAACTGTTATTAATTCTAGAAATATCCCATTTCTTGAGATCTGTTTGTTACTGCTTGGATCTCTTTGCATACTTTTGGCCCATGTTGTCAAGTACTCTTGCAGAATTTTTATTCTTTAATTTAGATTGTTAGTCTTACTGTCACATTCTTAAGATGCTGTTTTTTAGTCTTCATATATTCGGGGGGGGGGAGATGGGAGGTGGAGATTTCTAGTAGAAGTAAACTAGGTTAATTAAAAGTAATTGGAGCTCTCTCAATTTGAAATATCTAAACATCCCCATTCTCTTGCTTCATAATTTCCACTCTTTACACAGTAAGTCTGAAAGTCATTGGACTGAGGTGGGATGAAAATAAGTAGCATGTAAAGAGGCAAAAATTCTTTGTGAATGTATCTGCATGTACAATAAATATGATGCTTAAAGTGTGTACTATATCAGAGTTTGCAACAAATTTCTCAAACTTCATTCTAGCTCCACCTATGATCCCTGTAGTTCCATATGTGGCTCTTTGTAGGAGATTACTTGTTAATGTAATCCCACTTACCATACAATGGGCACAGTATAAAAGTTTTACTAATTCTGCTGATATTCACCATTATGTGTATTAGATATAAAATACCTCTCAAACCAGTAAAATCCTCGAAAATTGGTAGTAACGTTAAATGTAACTATAGTAAATGCACCGGTTTCATTTTTTTAAATGAATCTGAGCTGAAAACCTATTGGTCTGAGCAAATTAAAATGGCAGAGATTACAAAATCCTTCAAAAATAACGTATATATGCATATATATCCTTTAAAATTAGTAGTATTATGTGCTGGAATGTTACCATAGCTTTGGCTTTCATGTAATGTATGTACATTCAGAAAAATACATGCGTTTCAAAATTCTTTATCACACTGTCTGATAAAAAGTCTAACAGTTTATATTATGAATATGTTGATAGGATATTGAGATTTATTTTTAAAGAGAGGATGAATCAGGTAATTTTTAATTGTCAATGTAGGTTTATAAATTGAAATTCTAAAGCAGAACAAACAAAGAAAGCCCACAACATTAGCCTGCTCTACTTTTCCAGGTGCAACCTTAATATTTTAAAATATATTTTAATCTCTTTTTAAAAATATAGTGCTTAAATCACACCAAATAGCCATCTGACATTTACCTGTCAATGTGTATTTATTTGAAAAACTGCAGTTATAACACACTTTCTTTCTCGCAGTTTCTTCAATAGCTAAATTGTTTCACATTGAGATAATGAAAATAAGGCTGTGGTAGTTTGATCAGTTTGTAAAAAGCAAACAATAATTTGCACTTAATGCTATCCCATGGATTAGGTGCAATACCTTTGAAAAAGCTAACATATTGTAGAATTATGTGAAATGCATGATTAAAGATTTATTTACACATTTTTTGCTCAGTGTATTTGCACTGTTTGGGTTCATTTTCAAAGAGACCCATTCACCTGACTTGAATAGAAGAGAATTAATACAGCATGTACTATATCAGCATGGTAACACACAAGGGAGAACCTGGATAAAATAGTTTATTTTATTGTGTCTCTCTTTATTAATGTCGACCTTCTCCTGTGGTAATCAGTGCAAGCTGGAAGAAGAATGAATGTTAGTAGAATGACCTTTCAGGAAACAAGTCACCCGGAAATGACCATAAGTTGACCAGTCAACTTTCACATCTTTTTTTCCCCTTCCCTCCTCCCCTCCAGTTTTTGGTAACACTGACAACCAAAGAACTTACTGTTCAGACACTAATGTTTCCTACTGCCTCTCAAACTTGTTATATTACTTTTTGAATAGAGTATGTAGGTGTCAGGAAAGGTAGCTATGACAAAATGTCATTAAGGTGACATAGTGTAAATTAATACAGTTAATGGAGGTACTCCTGACTGACTCATTGACCCAATACGAGGCGGTTGTGGAATTAATGGATGCCAGGGGATCAACCATTTAGGAAAAAAAGAAAGAAAGAAAGAAATAGCAGCTTAAAATCTTGAAGTGAATTATATTAGAAAAGTGAAAACGTCTGTGTTGGATTTGATTTTACTAGTAGGCCATAAAATGGTATACTCTTAGCAAAACATATTAAACTGAAATGTCAGATTTGATGCAAGTGGTATACAATTATGATAGTGTTAATAGTGGTCTTCTATCACCCCAAGACATACTTTTAAAGTTTAATTCCTAAGCACCTCGGATTTGTCACATGCTAGTAAATTAGAAAATGTGTTTGGGGATGTTTTCTCATACAAAGACACAAGGCATATCATACCATTAAATATACCTTGGGGTTTTAGTATAGCTATTAAAATAAACTAGAGATCACATTTACAGACATGAAATGTCTGTTATAAAATTTATTTTACCATTTTTACATTCCTTCATAGCTTTTCTGCATCATTCTTCATTTGAGAAAATCTAAGCTACTAGAGCTGCTTAAAAGGTAGCTGGCTATTAAGTGATAGAAAGCTAACCTGTGTGATTAGATGTGTGAATGAAAGAGGAGCAGAGGAGGTTACCGGTTTCTGAGATGTCAAGGTGTACTAGATAGAAATGACCTCAAATGGATTTAGATCACTAGAATCCCTAGTTTTATTAACTCTTTGGACGCTAGATATTTATTTTGGTAAGAAGTAATACATGACAGATTATGCCATCTGAAAAATTTGTTTGAACCCTTTTACATTTTGGCAATAGTCAAGAAGCCAGTAACTATCCTGCATATGTTAGTCTATGCAAAAGTATGTTTCAGTTGTACAAAATACAATAAAGAACATATTTGTAAAGGAAATCCATAGGTATATAAATACTTTTAATAAGTCAATTTTTATGATTTGTGAATGTTTTCCCCCCTATTGCCACACTTGATACCTACAAGCTGGTATAGGTGTTAGGGAAGCTTTTTGTGTTACAGTATATCATGTTTGCCATTTCATCCTGATCTATATAGGCTCATGTACTATTTGAAGCTGCTTTGGTTTAGGAAGAAAATACTTTTAGATTTGGCTCTCATCAGCATTTTTATCCTATATTCGTGGCTTTTCTGAAAAGATCAACTTCTTAAACCATGGCCTCTTCGAACAGTGAGAAACTTCATAGCTTGGATTGAAGCAATCTGTTTATAGAAAGCATCAACAGACAACAGCCGTTGGTGCCAACTTCTGGTTGGCACCATTGCTGATCTGCCAGATGCTTTTGACTGGTATTCCAAGATACTTTAAACATGAACTTCTTCCCCAGTGCTCCCTTTCTACTGGGCAGAAATAGGGGTTTGCAGCAGTCCATTATTTGATGGAAAATTACAGAATCCATACAAATGAATGAGAAGCAGGAGATACTGTTGGTTTAGCTAAGGTTTTAGTGTTCCATCTAAAGCCCCTGGAAGTCCATGAAAATGCTCGTATTTCGTTTCTTTCTGGGTGATATATATTTGACAAAATGTAACAGGGCTCAATAGGTCCAAACCATGTGATTGTAAAGTTTGATATGCACATCTTGGAAATAATCTGCTTCCAGTATCCACATGTAATAAACGAAAAGGGTATATCCTGGTCTGACACTGGACAACTCAAGTAGACAGTATTCTGTACTACCACATGCAAGACTTGGGTTTAGTTACTCCTTTCCTGATCTCCATCCTAGCAGATTAGGGCATGTCCTTCAGGGTGATGTGCTCACCTTAATTGAATGGTATACTTGATTTTGCTTTCTGGCCATGATCTTGTTTAATCTTGACAGACTCCAAATGGAGTTTCTGTCTAGTCCTCAACAAGCAGAATTATAATCTCAAATGGGGAAGGACAGTTAAAAGCTTTTTACCAAGTATGACAATTAAATGTTCAAGTTGAATGTGTACAGTATAACACAGAAGAACGTTGTATTAAAATGGAACATATGATTGGTTCTGAAATAAAAATTCAAATGTTTCTTTGAGTTCCAAGTTGTTCTCTCCAGATGAAAACTATTTAGAAATTTGGGATGAAGCATTTGATAAATTTAGCTAGGTTTTATCTTTAGCTGCCAACAATATAGAAAGTAATTATCACAAAGGATAGAAGACTTTAGAATATGTCTAGTATCCAAATAACAAAGAACAGGACTGAAGTGTAACAAATGTTGCATCTGTCTTTAAAAAAGATGTTAAGGGTGACTTTGGGAATTACAGACCAGACTTCTCTATCAGGAAAATTGGTTGAAACAACATTTAAAAATGGAATTATAAAACATAAATGAACATGATATGATAAGGACAAACCAGCATTACATTTGTAAAGGAAAATGTTACCTCTCTAATCTACTAGAATTCTATAACCATGTCAACAAAATAGTGAGCAAAGGAAAACAAGGTAGCATTCATTTGGCCTTTCAAAGAGCCTTTAATAAAGTTCCTCAGAAGATGCTTTGAAGGAACTAAATAGTTATATGGTGAGAGGTAAAATATTGTCCTAAATTAGAAACTGATGAAGAGGTAAAAAAACACACAAGTAGGAATAAATGGTCAGTTTTCAAAATGGCAGAAAGTTAAGAGTGGGATGCCACAAGGTAGCGGTCAAGAAAGCAAACAAAATAATGAATAGGAATGAAAATAATTCTGGAAATATCATACTGTTGTTACATACATGGATATTATTCCCTGACCTGAAATACTATGATCAGTCCGCTCACCTTGTTTCAAAAAAGGATTTATCAGGAATACAAGGTGTTTAGAGATGAGCAACAGAAAAGGATTAGCAGCCTGGAGAGACTGACATATGAAGAAAGATTAAAAGACTGTGACTGCTTAGTTTCCAGAGAAGATAAATAAGAGAGGTCATGCTAAATGACTACAAAATAATAAATTGTATAAAGGGTAAATAAGATGCTCCTGTTGACCCTTTCTCACTCTACAGGGACAAAGAGACATTGAATTAATGTGAATGGCATCACATTTTAAATTGGTAATTTATTAATATATAATTGTGTAGAACTCTTTGCCACAAGGTATCATTGAGGGCCAGAGGTTAGTAGGGTTCAAAAAAGAGATTGGGCATTCATTTGGATAATGCAAAATATACAGTTACATCAGCTGCAAGAGTTTCCCAGTCTGGCTCTATGATTGAGAAACTGCAGAGACTGTGTGTCTTCTTATATTTTAATAGAACAGCCAACTACATAAAAATGTTATAGCCAGTCAAAAAATCAGCAATATGCACTGCATGGATTTTGTTCAAAATTTAAATGAAGACTTTTTTAAAATCAGAAGTCAGTTTTTCCATTGTTGTATTCCATTTCATTTTAATTATTTTGAGATGACATACTTTCACCACTCTTAGGCCAGCAGGCATCTGGAGGACCTCTGAGGGCTGTGATTTGCACTACAGCATGTGCTGCTTTGCGGCAACTCATTAGTCCACAGTTAGGAGTGGTTTTGCTGAGCTCTGGAAAGATAATCAGGCCCCATGCTGTCCCTGTGAGAATGGACAAATAGGAGTTCTTCAAGAATCTAAGAAATGATGGGATGAAAGTCAGAAGGAGAATGGACAATTTGTTTTCAACTCTATCAGAGTGAATTTTTAGAAAACTCCTCAAGTAAACAAACTAGAGGTGGTAATATAACAAGTTTGGATTCCCAGCCAAATAGTCTGGGTTTAACCCAGTATGATAATCAGGGTCTTTATCTTTTTTACGTTATTTGTTTTACTGTTAACTGTGTGAAATATTTCTTTAAAATGTTATTGTTTTATGTAGTTACAAGCTATATAATGAGCATATTGCATGTTCAGGCATGTCTCATTTAATTACTATTTTACATTGGCTAAATATTAATTAGTGTTGTGTTTTTTAGTCTAATTTGAATCATACTGTTTGTCATACAGCATGACTGGTATAAGAGAACCAAATAAGTTGTTCCACTAAAAATACTTAAAATTTTTATGTAAATATTCATATATTTGTTTTTAATGGTAAAAGTTGAAAGGGCCTTCAGTGCTTTAACTGCTCTATTCTCTGTATAGTGGCGGATCAGATTTAATTAGATACTTTAGTGTCTGCAGTGATTTTTTTATGCTCTGTGTGTCTGCAGCCTTTGAAAAGACCACAAAGAGATTAAGGTTTCAGGTGCTGTGTCATCAGTTTTGATCATGTTACACAACAGAATGCCCTAATGCTTTTAATAATGTAATTTAGTGATTTTAATCCCTATCTAGATATTAGAGAAAAGATGGTGGGGTTTAAAGCTGTAGCTTTTTCTATTATTGCAATTCAGCACCAGCTGCTTCAATAATAGGCACCTACAAATTGAGATATTTATGGTGTCAAAATCATTGAATTTCAGCTTAGGACTTCCTTCAGACTGTGATAAACTTCACAGTGGGCACTACCTAAATATTAATACCAGCTCAGATTTGCTTCCTGTTTACTGAGCTTTCATAATTCAAGTTACATGTATTTAAATTTTAAAGACATTTTGCCATTCTGACAGCTTCCTTTCCATATTTGAATGTTTCTGACTATAGAAAAGTCCACTCACCTGAAACTGTTTTTGTTTATCATTATGTGCCATCTTTTTAGCCATAAAATTGTGTTATATCTGTTAATGGAATGGATAATATGAAAAAAAGCAAAGAAAAATTAGGATTAAAATATAACCTTCTTTTCCATGAAGATTTCACAGGTTCTTCCTTTTTTAAATAGTTTTGTTAAACAGAAGTGGAAGATCTCTGATTACTTTCTAAACTATTTAATTTAACAAATGGTGACTCGTATCATTTATTGAAGCAAGATTAAGGACGACAAAAACGGTTCAATATATTATAACAAAATTTCTGCTCAAAGTTAAGTACAAGAAAAAATATTATAAAAATTCTTCCTTAAACATCTCTTGTCCACAGAAATATAAATAATGCAAGTATGATTTTGTGCAAATAGGAAAGATTGTTTTTCTTATAAGGTTATTGTATGAGAAACAGAAATTCTGAAAATTTTAAGTATCATGCAGCTATTCTGTACATATGGAAGATAACACACTATGCTTTCTCTCTGCCAGGAGTTAATTCCAGAGTTTTACTACCTACCAGAGATGTTTGTCAACAGTAACGGATATAATCTAGGTGTCAGAGAGGATGAAGTTGTTGTAAATGATGTTGAGCTTCCCCCTTGGGCAAAGAAGCCTGAAGACTTTGTCCGGATCAACAGGATGGTAAGAGGGATTTTAGTTAAGCTTTAGTAACAAGTTCAGTGTTTTAACAAGCTAACATATCATTGGCTTTTCACCTCTGCAGAATTAGGGTTAAAATGCAAGAAGAAAAAGTCGGGGAGGCGTTTCTATTTAGCTCTTATTTAATAGGACTCTTTATTGTACAATGATTTTTCTTTAATGAGGACCAATAATGGAATTGTAAATTCAGTTATTTGCTCCCTCAGGAGAAAGCAATTTGATGGGCCTCAGTTGGGGGACAATGTAAAATATCCTGAAGAATTAAGAGCCCAGTCCTGCAAAATACTGAACATTTGCTGCAAATAAACACAAAGGGAGTTTGCAGGAAGTACTCAGCTCCTTGCATGATTGGACGCTGTTCAGTTTCCATTCAAAAGGAATTAATTGTTTATGCAGGAATACTGAGCTACTATGCCAAGTACTATATTTTCTGAACAGGTTTTGCAAAAGTACCCTTCCAACACAAATCACTACCAAGTGTGCAGAATTGTAGCTATGAAACACCTTAATCTATAATGTATACTTTTTTTGCATAAATAAAGTATTTTTCCATAAATTAACATACTTTCAATGGAAAAGATATAGGGTTTTAAGAAGAGACTGTTTATTCTTCTCTGTTTTCAGCCATGGTATTTCACCTTCTGGGTGTCTGTCAAATTATGTTGGTGACAAAGTGGCTTGATTAGTAGTATTGATATGTGTATTTATGCTTTTTCATAAAATAATAATAGAATTTTAGTGGTGCATATTCAGTAGTGTTTTCCATTACCTAGATCTGTGTTTTCTCTGCATAAATGATCAACACTTGTTTATATTTTGCAAGGCTGTTCATAATAAACCGAGCCTTCGAAACGTAGTCCGACCTTTGACACACATTTTCTCCTAGAATTAAAATCTATGTTAAGTAAAATTATTTATATTTATTTCATCTGCCTATATTAGCAGGTTTTCTGACATACTATTTGTTAATGATAAAATTAATAAGAAGATATATATTTTAACATTTTTTAAAAAGGAAGGTATTTCATACACTATATCACAGTTCTCAACAACTTAATTCCTGACTATTTTCCTGAAATGGATCTGAATCAAAATACCCACTACTTACCTGTGCCTACAGATTCCCTCAATATATGCGTACCCAAGAGGTGTATAGATCTATCTGCTTGGAGACCATTGCCTAAAACACCTTTTAGCAGGAATGCCACTCCATCAGCTTATAGATGTTACCAATGCTGCAATTTAATTCCTAGAAATATATCTTTTAGGGAACAGTGCTTCTGGGATTCACATAAAAACAGCCCTCTAAAGTTCAAAAGAATAACTGAATATTAAAACACCTACCCTATCTTATAACAAAACACTAGACACATATGAAAGAGGACAGTCCTGCACTGTTAGGGAGACACTAAGTGGTATTTTCCTTCTAAAATATCTGACTGTGAATTTTTTGTTTTATAGACATAGTTATTTTAACATTCTTTATAAAAGTTAACAGTTACCACAGACAATGGCAATATATGGGTCCCAATCTTAATCTCATCAAAGTCAAGAGGAGTTGAACTATTGACTTCAATGAGAGTAGCAGCAGCTCCGTTTTCTTTGATTCCTTACTGAAAGAAAATAAACAAACAGCCACCTTTTGGGGAAAATAATTAAACACACACATTATTCAATTCCTACATGAAATTTTAGAAATAATTTTTATTCTTTTATATTAAAATCTGTCTCTCATTTTGTATGTTTAAAGGTGTAAAATTTTAAATGGGGAACAAAGACAATATGTGATGAGAAACAGATTGAATGTATGCATGATGTGCTAAATTGTGATTTCTATGCTGCCATTTTGTTTCTGCTTTCGGAAAAATACCTTAAGGGGTGCTCTCTGTAGAGGTTTTGTGCTGGGAAATTAATGGTTGTTGGAGAAAACAGCTGTTTGCATGAATTTAAAGTATGGTATTTATGCCATTTACAATGCTATGAATTTAATAAAGGATTGGAGCTAAAAGCTGGAAACACCTTCCAAATGTTAGGCTTGCCGAGGAAAAAAATGAACTCTGTACATCCATAGGTATGCTCAGACTACTAGATAGGCTAATTTTAGGATTTATGGATTAGTTGAATTAGGGATTTAAATTGAATACTTATCAGACTCTTAAATCCAAGAATTATACAATTCACATATCATCCTAACCTACCGGTCTCCCCTGACTTTAGCATCCTACTGTTTTTATCCAATTCTTGATGGGAGATATTTTCTGGATGACCTTTATTCATCCCAACATCTATTCCACTGTGAGTGGTTTAATAGCTGTTAAAGATTAAGTCCAGTCCTCCACAAATCCATACAGTTTTTCAGATAGCAGGCCTTCCTCGTCCTTATTTGGGAATAGCATGGCAGGAAATAGTCTTGGATTGCCAGTGCTAATGGAGAAGAATCTTTAGTCATCCTGGATTTCTCAAGCCCCAACATATACAGTTCAGTGAACCAGAAGTAGCAGGACAGCATATTAATGAAATTTACAAATAATACTAAATTGGGAGATGTAAGAAAAGAATAAAAAGGGGGATAGAGAAGTTTGAATAACGGGCAGAAAATACATTTGACGTTCATCTTGAAAGGGATAAATAGATATTCAACAGGAAGAAAAAATCTGGTAAGCAGTAATGCCAAAAGGGAGTTGGGGGTGATAATGAACAGCAAATTTGATATGCAATTCCATTCGGCACCAAAAAAGGCAAGTGCAATTTTGAGCCCTGTCTATGGAATCATTACACATAGAGCACATAGATAGTCCCTTTATATGACTCTGGTGAGACTGCACCTGGAATACTGCATTCATTTCTGGGCAACTAAAAGGCAGAAGGATATTGACAAATTAGAGCGAGTTCAGAGAAGAGAAACAATGTGAATGAGGGTGGGACTATTTAAAGAGAATGAGGAGATTTTTTTTTTTAAAGCTAAATGTGTGTAGTGGGCTAGCTAATAGTTAAGGCAGGGAAAACATCTGCAAAAATGGTATAAACACCAAGGAATTTGAAATAATAGGATTGAGCTTAGAAAGGAAAAAAGCAGATGGATTTATCAAAAAAACTTGATACCGAAATCTATTAGATTATGGAATAGATTTCTAATGCCCCTATCACTTCGCACTTATAAAACTGGATTAGACAGTGTACAAGAAAATGTACTGTAGAAAACATTTCTGAACTGTGAGAGGAATGGAAGGAGACCCATCTTTATTATCTGATTCTACATGTATTTGGATTGTTCAGCAGATTTATTATTCAAATTGCCCATCTCTAGCCCAAAACTTTGGCTTACAAAAATCTGTCTAAAGAAAAATATAGCATGAGAGTGGCACCGATATCTCTGGTGAGTTTGCCCCAAGAGCTGGAATTTGTTCAGCAGGCTTAGCAAAATTGTTACTGTACATATTTACAGGGAAGCCACAGAAATCTGGAGGCTATTTCAAGACACTATGATCCTGATCCAGACCCATTGAAGTCAATGGGGAGTCTTTCCATTATGTTGGATTGATCCTTATGTGATCCCACAAACCATAGTGTGGGTATTCAGTATTTTCTAGTTGACAGCATTATAGATATTCATATACATTTTGCTCACCATAGCCATATATAAATTATAATTCTATGTATGTGGACAGAAACACTTATTTACAACTTGCTTATGCATTCATAGATTGTTAAAATAAATAGAAATAAACAAACCAACTATTTCAGCATTACACACAGAATCTGAGTTAGAGAGATGGCTCCCATCTAATCTATTGGTTAATAGGCTTTTTAGAACTGGGAAATGAGGGGGTTTTGTAGGGTTTTTCATATTTACTAAATATGTGCACTGTGGTGGAAATGGCTTTCCATTGAAAGAAATGCCATGAAATTTGTGAAAATTGGTCTAATTAGAAAGCTTGGAAAAGTGATTGTCAGGTTACTTTTAAGAGCTGTTGTGGTACATTCTAAAAGCACTCGATTTATACATCAGGGATTGTTGTACCAGTTTAATTTATCCATATATAGCTAGACTGATTACTACTGACTTACTCATGAAACATTAATAAAGCATTGTGTTCAATGCTAACATGATTATGGTCTGACCTCAGTGATGTCACAGAGGACAGAAGCAGTAAGTGTCCCTGATAACATTACCCTAATGGTGGGTTCATCAATCATAATCTACCATTTAAAAAAAAAAAAAAAAAAAAAAAAAACTTCCACAGATGTGCATCTGTAGTCTTACTCAGCCTCTCAATCCCAGCAGACTTCTGGGGGTTCTGAGAGCCAGAAATAGAACATATTCAGCCAGTAAGTCAGGCATGTTAAATTGAGGCAAAGAACTCTACTGTGAAACAGTGAAGCAAAGCCTTTTTAATAAGCATTTCATAGTTTAAAAACAAAAGATATGATCTGCTGTAATTTACATTAATTATAATGATATTTTGATGGTTGAATATGTATGTATAATATTACAAATTAGAAATAGTGTTGCATAAAATGCACTTTCTATAAATGACATTTTTAGAAAGACCACTCGGTTTCTGGTTTTTGTAATTCATATTTTGTTACTGTTCTATGTTTGTTATTAAGGATGAATCCTTTCTGTAGAATGATTTATATACACAATTTTTGGCTAATATTTACATTTCTGAATCATTTCATGACTACTCAGAAGCTTAGGTACTATTTCATGGTTAACAAATATTTAATATATAAATTGAAACCTTGGTGCACTAGGGTTTTGGTAGGTAGGGTGGTTCAGTGCCTATTTTTTATCTATTGATAGGAGCTGACAATATTTTGAACTGAGTAAATAGAACATGAAAAAATTTTATTTTGCTGTGTTGGTAATTTTTTATATTATTTTGTATTATTGTCAGGATTCTTATTTAACACAAAATAAACACATCTAATTCAGAGTGATTTAAATCTAAATATGACAGCTGCAGTTGCACACAATTATTATTGAAAAAACACATTTTACATAGCAAAAGAAGTCTAATTAACCTTACTATATAGAGAAACCCATTCAGGAAACATTCTCCTATGGAAAGAGATGACCCCAAAATATCCCAAATGCATTGAATACAATTCTGCTCAACCGTTATTAGACAATCACCTTCCTTAAACAACCAATTCTTTTCAAATTGCAATATGTTTCATGTTTTAAGGCCAGAGAAGAGGTTATTGTAGTAATCAAGACAGGAAATGTCTGGGGTCTGAACCTAGAGTGTTATCTGTGTTGAAGAGAGAAAAGTTTGGATCTTAGAAATGTTGACTAGGAGGAATCAGCACAATTTGTACACCATTTGGGTGTACCATCTTTTTTTAAAAAAATTAAAAAATATTTTTACCAAAAGGAACAAAACATGAAGAAAAAAATGTGACTGTCTCCATTTGAGGATGAAGCTTCCATCATATGTAGCAAGCCCCAAACAAATTTAATTCCAGACCTCCCTCAAATAAAATCTTACTTTGTTTATGTGTATTTTTGAATTATGGACAGAGAACGCACTGGGTAATAGCTGGTTGCCATTTAAGAATAAACATCTATAATAGTTATTAATTATTGCTATGTTCCCATTAGTCAAAAATCATGAACATTTTATTTATTTATTTTTAAATTTATTTTTCTTGTATTTCAGGCTGGAAACATGCATGGCAGTGCCAGCCATAAAAGAATGATTATGCTGAAATGGCCCTTGAAAATTGTGCTTTATAATAATAAGCATGATATATCTTAAAGATATTTTATTACTGTTGAGTGTGTTATGTTACAGTTGTACCTGGAAATTAATGATTACATTAACACAGAAAATTCCTTCACTCTGTTTTCCCTACACTATTTCACATATCCTCCAGGAAACTGGCACACACATTGTTGGTATTACATAAGTAGTGACTTTTCAAAAGAAAAAAGGGTTGTGGGTTTGGTAGACCAAATTAGGGAAAAGGAGTCTGTGTCGTGAATAGCATTAGTAAAGGTACAGTACAAAGAGAGGTAGACAAACAGGACATCAAGACTGACAGTGGAAAAAGTCATAACTATGCCAAATCCAGATTGTAAAAGGTTAAAAGGATATCTGAGGTTTCCAAAGGATACCCCTGTTGCCTTGTCACAGCCATTTCAATAATCTGTACCAAAAAGGGAAGACTGTAGTCAGGGCAATAACTGATGAAATTGTCAGAGTCAATAGTACATTTGTTGAGCAAGGCCCTAACATCTGCTTGTTCAAGGAAAATTGAGACCCTGCCCTCCCAAAGGGAGGCATTACTAATGTCAATGAACAATGGACCCAGTACTTCCCCACTTGATTATATTATACCTGAATACAGGTTGAAGTTGCCACACAGCATCTCTAGAACTTCACTGAGAAAAACTGGACAGAATTCAGCCTTGTATTGTCCCTTCCAGATATTGATCTGCCACCACAAAAATATCTAAATGAGCTACGTATGCAAGTGCTGACTTAGGGCACAGAAGTGCCCAAATTCTTCACACTGAAAATGTCATGTATTTGGAATTAATCTCTACTCAGACTTTTCTAACTGAAAGGTATTAGTAGTAAAGCTGAATGCTTTTTTGTTTTGTTTTTGAAAAAATTGTCTATTTGCCAAAAAATCCAGTTTCAGTTTGATCACAATATTTGTGTATTCAGGTCAAATTCAGCAAATAGCTTCATCTGAATAAAAAAAAATGGGGAGGAGAGGTAATTCTGAAAATACCTAACAACGTTTCATTTAAAAATTTAACTATTTGGGATCAACACAAAATTTTGTTTCTAATTTTTCAGGTTAGCCACCAAACCAAAAAATCAATGTTTTGCCCATCTCTAACTAGTAGTAGAATTATATTATTATAATTCAAATTTATATAAGGTGTTGCAATGTAGGGACACAGATATATCCAATGCCAATAGTGTTAGGAATTGTTTGAAAACTTACAATCCTTTGGGAACTCTAAAGTCTCTAATTCAAAATAATGAAAGATTCAAGTCCTCACAAATCTCCCACAAGCTCTTACCACATTTAGTCATACAGCACTTTAATGGGATTTTTCACACTCAGTATAATAACTATGCTTGTTGAATTTAAAAAAAGCAGACAAAAGATATAAAATTCTACTATTAAAAAGAAGCTATGTGTGCTTTGTAAAATAGAGAAATTATTAAAGAACAGCTAATCCATGTGAAAATATGACCTCATCAAAACTGCCAGTGTTAGTAAGACTTCTCTGGAATGATGAGCTGCTGAGTAAGTACTGACCATGCGAGTTAAAGCATACACTCCCAACAATGGTGGGGGAGGGGAAAATATTAGTGATGGTAATATGTCAAATATGCTTATTTGGCCCAGTCCTTTCCATTTTATAATGTTACTGTCCCCTTTTTAAACAGCCTCTGCTGCTTTCTCAGACCTGGCCAATTCCCCTGAGATGATCACAGGGGCTTTGGAACAATTTGTATAGTGGGGGTGCTGAGAGCCATTGAACAAAACTGTAAACCCTGTATATGATGGAAGCCACTTCAAGCTGCTGCACCTCCAGCACTCCTAGTTTCAGTACCCCAGGATAATCAGCTTATTGTGAATAAAACAGACTCCTATCACTATTTTGTTATTAAATAAGTAAGGTGCAGATACAGACACACCACAATCTTTTTGAAAAATGTAAATATGTAGAACTAGCAAATGGAAAAGAGAGAGGGAAATATGTGATTGAAATATAATTACACTCAAAAAAGTTAAATGAATGTTATTTATGTTGCAAAGTCAAGCACTGGTATTATGAAATACCAGTTTTATGGATGCCTGTGCAACCTTAATTTTTTCCTGTTGTGAATCCATCCTGTGCACTGAGTAAGGCAAGGGACCTGTGGAAAAAATAGTGTGTTATCATACTGCCTACAAACAAGCGGACAGTTATTTGCAGCCTAAATAACATTCTTTTAATGTATTTTTCTATGTCACTTCCTAGGATTTTTTTTTTTCAAATGAAAGAGGTAAAAACAAAATTCTCTTGTTTAGCTGCATCACATCTTACGTCATTAGCTTGGTTTGAACCCTGAACTTTCTGCACTGCAGCACATACTTCTACAACGTGAGCTCCAGGATTAAGTACATTAACTGGCTGCAGTAGAAGGTGGTTATCCTGTTAAAACGAAGCTCATTTATGCTTAATATGATATAGAAGTTATTAAAGAACAACTCATCCACATGAAAATAGTATCTCTTCAAAACTGCCATTGTCAGTAAGACCTGGTTTAGAATGCTGAACTGGTAGGGTGAAGTGCTGGGTTGGAGGAATTGGGGCCACCTCTCCCCTTTTCCCTCTCCCCAGGAGATGGGGGAGCTCCTACCCCATGTGGTGCACCAGAGGGGAGATGGGCTATTAGGGCCATCTACTGAGTTTGTGGGGTGGTCAGGGAGAGCCTGGCCCAGATTTGTTCCCCTTCCCCCTGCTATAGCTGCTCTGGCCACTGCAGTTTGTGGTGGTGGGGCTGCGGCAACTGGTTTGACAGAAGCACAAGCAAAGCAGTTCAGAATGTTTGTATTCAGTTCTCATTTTGCAGGCTGCCACCATTTTCATGAGAAACACAAGTGAGAGAAGAAAAGTGATGATTTTCAAAAGTTTCTCTCAGTAAAATAATAAAATTTCTTAGGACAGACAAAAAGCAATTCTCTAGCCCAGGAACAGTCCCCCTGCTGAATATTAACCCACAGCAGGTTAGAGACCTATTAGGTTAAGAAAGGATGGTTAGGCTTTAATGTCGCAACTCATTATGTAAGCTTGTGGTAGATGTCCAGCACAGGTACTCCATATGGCACACATACAGTTATCAGATAAAACTAATTGGTAAAAGATTTAAAGGAGGCATCCTTTAAAGGAGCAGAGAAAAGGGGGCTTGGGGCTCCTTTGATTTGTACATCAGGGAATATAAGAATGGCCATTCTGGGTCAGATCAATAGTCCATCTAGCTCAGTATCCTGTCTTCTGACAGTGGCTAATGCCAGGTGCATCAGAGGGAATGAATAGAGCAGGCAGGGCCGGCTCTTCCATTTAGGCGACCTAGGCGGTTGCCTAGGGCACCAGGATTTGGGGGGGCGGCAATTCGGTGGCGGGAGGTCCTTCCACACTCCGGGTCTTCAGCGGCAATTCTGTGGCGGGTCCTTCACTCGCTCTGGGACCTGCCACCGAAGTGCCCCAAAAACCAGGAGCACGGAAGGACCCCCCTGCCGCAGAATTGCCGACGATGACTGGGAGCGCAGAAGGACCCCCGCCTAGGGCGCCAAAAACCCTGGCGCCGCTCTTGAGAGCAGGCAATCATCTAGTGATCCATCCCCGTCATCCATTCCCTTCTTCTGGCAGTCAGGGGCTAGGGGCACTCAGAGCATAGGGTTGCATCCCTGACCATCTTGGATAATAGCCGTTGATGAGCCTATCCTCCATGAACTTAACTAATTCTTTTTTAAACCCCATTATAGTTTTGACCTTCAAAACATCCTCTGGCAACCAGTTCCACAGCTTGACTGTGCGTTGTGTGCAGAAATACTTCCTTATCTTTGTTTTAAACCTGCTGCCTGTTAATTTCATTGGGTGACCTCTACTCCTTGTGTTATGTGAAGGAGTAAATAACACTTTCTTATTCACTTTCTCCACACCAGTCAGGATTTTATAGGTCTCTACCTTATCTCCCCACTTTTCCAAGCTGAAAATTCCCAGTCTTTTTATTCGCCCTTGTCATAACTATAAAGGGAAGGGCAACAGCCCTCCTGTGTACAATACTATAAAATCCCTCCTGGCCAGAGACTTCAAAATGCTTTTACCTATAAAGGGTTAAGAAGCTCAGGTAACCTGGCTGACACCTGACCCAAAGGACCAATAAGGGGACAAGACACTTTCAAATCTTGGTGGGGGAAGGCTTTTGTTTGTGCTCTTGGTTTTGGGGGAGTTCGCTCTTGGGACTAAGAGGGACCAGACATCAATCCATGCTATCCAAACCTTTCTGAACAAGACTGTCATATTTCAAACTTGTAAGTACAGGCAGGCAAGTCGTGTTAGTTTTATCTTTGTTTTCTCAATTTGTAAATGTACCTTTTACTAGGGTGTTTACCTCTGTTTGCTGTAACTTTGAACCTAAGGCTAGAGGGGGTTCTTCTGGCTTTTGAAGTTTGATTACTCTGTAAAGTTATTTTCTATCCTGATTTTACAGAGATGATTTTTACCTTTTTCTTTAATTAAAAGCCTTCTTTTTAAGAACCTGATTGATTTTCCTTGTTTTTAGATCCAAGGTGGTTGGATCTTGATCCAGGAGTTGGTGGGAGAAAGGAGGGGGGATGGTTAATTTCTCCTTGTTTTAAGATCCAAGGGGTTTGGATCTGTATTCACCAGGGAATTGGTGAAGAGTCTCTCAAGGCTACCCAGGGGAGGGAATTAGCACATTGGGAGTGGTGGCAGTGGACCAGATCTAAGCTGGTAGTTAAGCTTAGAAGTTTTCATGCAGGCCCCCACATCTGTACCCTAAAGTTCAGAGTGGGGAAGGAGCTTTGACAGCCCTCCATATGGAAGCTGTTCCATACCCTTAATCATTTTTGTTGCCCGTCTCTGTATCTTTTTTGAGATGGGGTGACTGGAACTGCATGCTGTATTCAAAGTGTGAGTGTACCATGAATTTATATAGTGACATTATGATATTTTATGCCTTATTATCTATCCCTTTCTTAATGGTTCCTAATATTCCACATTGAGTGGAAGTTTTCAGGGGACTATCCCCAATGATGCCAAGATCTCTTTCTTGAGCAGTAACAGCTAATTTAGATCCCATCATTTTGTATATATAGTTGGGATTATGTTTTCCAATGTGACTTACTTTGCATTTTCCAATATTGAATTTCATCTATCATTTTCTTCCCCAGTCACCCAGTTTTGTGAGATCCCGTTGTAACTCTTTGCAATCTGCTTTGGACTTGAGTAATTTTGTATTGTCTTCAAATTTTGCCACCTCACTGTTTACCCCTTTTTCCAGATCATTTATGAATATGTTGAACAGCACTGGATCCAGAACAAATCCCTGGGGGACACCACTATTTACCTCTCTCCATTATGAAAACTGACTATTTATTCCTACCCTTTGTTTCCTATCTTTACACCAGTTATTAATTCATGAGAGGACCTTCCTCTTATCCCATGACATCTTACCTTGCTTAAGAGCCTTTTGTGAGAGACCGTGTCAAAGGCTTTCTGAAAGTCTCAGTAGACTCTATCTACTGGATCACCCTTGTCCACATGCTAGTTAACCCCCTCAAAGAATTCTGGTAGATTGGTGAGGCATGATTTCCCTTTACAAAAACCATGTTGACTCTTCCCCCAACAAATTGTGTTAATCTATGTGTCTGATAATTCTGTTCTTTACTATAGTTTCAACCATTTGCCTGGTACTGAAGTTAGGCTTACTGGCCTGTAAATGCCAGAATCACCTCTGGAGCCTTTTTTAAAAATCTGTATCACATTAGCTGTCCTCCAATCATCTGCTATAGAGGCTGATTTAGATGATAGGTTACATCCCACAGTTGATAGTTATGCCATTTCATATTTAGTTCCTTCAGAACTCTTGGTGAATACCATCTGGTCCTAGTGATTTACACCTCTACCCCGATATAACACTGTCCTCGGGAGCCAAAAAATCTTACTGTGTTATCAGGAGCGGCAGCAGGGTTTTTTGCGCCCTAGGCGGGGGTCCTTATGCGCTCCCGGTCATCGTCGGCAATTCAGCGGCGGGGGGGGGGGAGAGAGTCCTTCTGCGCTCCAGGTCTTCGGGGCACTTCGGCGGCGGGTCCCGGAGCGAGTGAAGGACCCGCCGCAGAATTGCCGCCGAAGACCCGGAGCGTGGAAGGACCCCCCGCCGCCAAATTGCCACCCCCCCAAATCCTGGCGCTCTAGGCGACCGTCTACGTCGCCTAAATGGAAGCGCTGGCCCTGCGCGTTCTAGGTAAAACCACTTTATGTCGAACTTGCTTTGATCCACCGGAGTGCTCAGCCCTGCCCCTTCGGAGCACTGCTTTATTGCGTTATATCCGAATTCGTGTTCTATCGGGTCACGTTATATCGGGGTAGAGGTGCATTACTGTTTGTTTTATCATTTTTTCTAAAAACTCCTCTATTGACACCTCAGTCTTGGACAGTTCCTCAGATTTGTCACCTAAAAGAAATGGCTCAGATGTGGAAATGTCCCTCACCCTCTGCAGTGAAGACCGATGCAAAGAATTCATTTAGTTTCTCCGCAATGGCCTTGTCTTCCTTGAGTGCTCCTTTAGCATCTTGATCGTCCAGTGGCCCCAGTGATTGTTTGGCAGGCTTCCTGCTTCTGATGTACTTAAAAAAATTCAAACACCCCTCTTTTATAGCTCCCCTAACCCTCATAAGGGAGGGAAGTGGTGGAAGGGTCCCAGCAGCAGGATGGGTGGGACCAGGATTGGAAAGAGAGAGGGCTGACAGCAGCCCCTTGCGTATATAGAAATATATGTGGAATTACCTGCACTGTGCACTTTTATCTTTTGAGTACTCCCAGATTTTTAAGAGTAAATTTGTGGCCTAATTAAAACCACATCTGGTGCTTCCTGTTTTTTTATCCGACATAGCCAGACAAAGGAAACTGTTAAGCTACCTAAATATAGGGGGTTGCTGCCAGCTCCCCCTATAATTAGTGATTAACTGAAAACCTGATTTAAGTGTTTAGTTAACAAATTATGTTGATGCTGGTTTTATTTTCAAGAAATTAAAGATGATTATAGGTTATTTAGAACTGCTAATTTAAGAGCCTAATTCCTTTACTCCAGATAAGTAAATATCTTCACTTTTAAAGCTAGCCGGACACATTCAGCCAGATAATGACACAATTCATTGAGTTGCAGCTATATATTAAAAAATTGTTTCATGTGGCTATACTAATGTTGCATTTTGAGTAGCTGGGTCTAAAACTATTATGTTCTTGCCCTCTACATTATTTTCTTCTTCAGAAGAATTCTTCAAATTCATATTCTGTATGTGGAATAAGGAATAAAATATTCAAAATATTAAGCAAAAAGGAATAAAACATATAGTGAAAAACATCCTCAAGCCACTTTCAGATTATCAGCATAAATCAGTGCAGCATTTAATGTACGCAACAGCCTTATCACAATCGTTTATATTTCTAACTGCTCTAGAGCTCTATATCTAGGTTTGGGCAGAGAGAGAGAGAGAGAGAGAGAGAATGTATAGTGCCAACATGGAGCACAACACTCATCATGAGACAGATGTGCTTGCTTGAATAAAAGAACCACCTTGGTCATATCCCAAATAATGTTAATTCCCATGTCCTGTAGATCTCCAGGGCTAACAAGAAGTTGCTTCAGATCAATGGGTTTCCAATACGCATTGCACAGTTTCTAGCACGGGATTGCTTGACCTGGACCAGGGCTATGACATTGCACAAAAGATTCCCAAGCACCAAATGACAGTAGCTATGTTTGTTCAAACAGTGGCCCATTCTAGCATCAACCACTCTTTCACATATAGGCTTGTTGAGCTTTATAGTATGACTTTCACTTTCCTTTTGCATTTAACCTACGTTTTGGCAGTTTTGGTAATGGATAACAATTTCATAAGACTATGTCCATTAACATTCTTGGCAAGGACAAGCCAATGGCCTTTACTGGAGCTACAGTAGTGAATGCAGATCACATATATAACAAAGAAGAATGGTTATGAACTGGATCGTCAGATCCAAATCTCCAAAAACTTTCCAGTTCTGGATTTTGTGGCTCAACCATAGGGTTGCCAATTTTTGTTGGACCTATTCTTGGAGAAAGCAACAGAGGGTCCTGTTGGACCCTCTGTTGCTTTTTACAGATTCAGACTAACACGGCTACCCCTCTGATACTATTCTTGGAGGTTTCATCACATGACATAATCTTTAATTAAAGATTAATCTTTAATTCCTGGAGACTCCAGGGCAATCCTGGGGGGTTGGCAACCCTACTCAGGCATGTTCTCATAAGATGGGCCTGAAACAGAACACTTGATCTGAATTTTGTAGAAGTTTGTATCCAAACTTAACATTCTTCTTTGAGTTCTACGTGTATTCTACATATAGGTGCGTGTGCGTGCCATGTGTGCAAGTCTGGAAATTCTAGCAAGCAGTGTCTGTTGGTCTGCACATGCACAGTAATTCACCTCATGGTCCAGACCGAGGGCATAAGAGGCAATGCACACCAACACCTCTCCAGTTCCTTCTTACTGCCATATGGCCTGAGTCAGAATCCCTGCATCCACATGTTTTTCCAGCTTTTTTTTATTATTACTCTCTAAACAAATTTGTAAATAGTTTATTGTACATATTAGCATAGTTAAAGTTTTAGTATAATTAATATAGGTAGATTTTCTCCCCATACCGGCAACTTGGGCATTCTGCCAGCAACGCCCAGCCAACCTCCTGTGTAAACCACAAAGGATTCAGAGACCTCTGTTTTCAGGCACCTCTGCTGCCATGAACTCTTCCCATTCCCAGCCACTTGCTAAGGGCTGCTTTTTGATGTCGTAGTCAAGATCCACCCACCGATATTGGTGACATACAATATACCCACATTATTCTGGGGGATGCCCTGCAGGTTTTGCACACAGTTGGGACTCCATAACGACAGACTGTTGGGTCTTATAAATTATCCATCAAGGATACTACATAGAGTTTCTTTCCCTCCCTCCATCCATGCAAACTTCCTTCCTGGATCCCCTTCAGGGATCACTGTCATGAGGTGATTCTTCGCCAGGAGGCAGACTCCATCCTCCTGTGAGTGGCAATAGAGTGAATGCCACCTCAATATCAAGGAAGAGGTTTCTATTCCCCTTACTTCTCGGTCCCCCAAAAAGACAGAGACCCCTTCTGGACCTTCAACAACTGAACATTTTATTCTGAAGTCAAAGTTCAGGATGGTTACACTAGTATTGATGATACCAAACTATAACTCCAAGGAGGCATCATGGCAGGATATCCAAATTGAAATGTTTCACTTTTTGACTGTTTTTGACAAAAATAAATCAAAATTTTGACAGAAAGGAGGCAACTATTGCAAAACCATTTGTTTAGTTGAAAACAATTTTCCCTCAAAAAATAATTTTACTGGAAAATTTTCAACCAGTCCTAGTAACTGGTATAACAAATCCATTAATGTAACCTTTTAATGCTTACATACACACTAAGAACCTGTAGAAGAGAACTGTATATGTTTCCAGATAATAGCCTGTGGGCAAGCAAGGTAAGTGGTTTGCTAGGGGAAGGAAGTTAAGGGCACCCTATGTCTTCTCTGAGGCTTTCAAAGCTCCAATGCAGGCAGTGACATCTAAAGGTAAGTAGATGTTTCTCTGTAATGGAGAGGCTAAGCTCAACCTTTATTGCTATCATCACTTCTATGGCTGCAGTTTAGTACCTTCTCCTCACCACTTGTGTTGCACAGAGGGGTTACCAATCATAACCCATCTTTCTTATGTTGGACAAACATTCGTGAGTGGGTGTTTTTTTTTCTTTGAGACTACTTAGAAAAGAGGGCCCTTGCTCAGTGAGCCACAACCCCCACTTGGAGTTCAAAAACATCTTATTTTCTCTATAGAGCTGTTTAAAACTAATACTGTATTCCTGTCTTTTCCATTATAGGTTTAAAATGAATTAGAGCTGGTTGGAAAATGAGCTGTGGGTCAGGATATCTTTGCTCATTTCCCCCGTTTTCCATCAATTTTTTAGACAGATTATGCAAGAAATTTATTGGACAGCTCTAGAATTAACTAAACAATCATAGTTAGCTAAACCCTGTTTTTGAAAAGGAAATTAACAACTGAACAAATAAGAGTAATGTCCTTTAATTTTTTTCACAATATAATTCATTGAGTGGTGGTTTAATGTTTGTTTGAAAGACTTCAGATATATACTGTAAATATGAACACGAATTCTAGTGCTGTACAGTACAGTTTCTTCAGGCAATAAGAAAAGTGAAAACAGAATTTAAGCATGTAAATGTGAGAAACAGTATTTTTCCCTGACTTTGAATTTCATTTCCAGGCGCTGGAAAGTGAGTTTGTATCATGCCAGCTTCATCAATGGATTGACCTTATTTTTGGCTACAAGCAACGAGGACCAGAAGCAGTGCGTGCACTCAATGTTTTCCACTATCTAACATATGAAGGCTCTGTGAATCTGGACAGTATCACTGATCCTGTCCTCAGGGAGGTAAGCATTTACTATCATGTCATTCTAAAAACTGCCGTGATCTCCCAGGCATCATTAATGTATCATCTTTTTTTAGTTTAAAAAAAAATCCTTTTTGGTTTGATTTTATTGACTTTATTCAGAACTTGGGATCCTGGGTGATTCCAAAAAAGGAAAGTCAAGTATGTTTAAATGTCAAAGAGGTGTAGATGCTGGGCAGTGTTTTCTTTGCTAAGAAGCACTATCATATACAATACAGTTAATATGCAATCCATTTATTATAGTGCAAGTAATGCTCTACAAAATGAACCATCTTTACAATTAGCATCTGATAGAATCACTTAGTAAAACTGAAAAGTTGAAATAAAAAGATTACTTTGCATTGTGGCCATGAGTCAGAGGAAAACGCCTAACATTTCCAGATAATGCAATACCAATTATGTGCATCAATAGAATTATACTTTACAGGCTGACAAATAGAATTAGTTCAAATTACTTTAGTTTTTCTTTCTGTAATGTACAATCAAATGTTGCCATTAAAGGATGTTTTTAGGTTTAATTTTTTGTGTGTGTTGGGTTGTTTTCTGGGATTTTTTGTGCGGGTGTTTTGTTCAAATATGTTTACACTAACCATCTGGGCAGAATCATGTTGCTATCCTCATATGTGTTTTATTTACAGTCAATGTGCTTGTTTTAGTAAAATTATTAAGAATTATTGCTATAAATATCATTCATGCATTGGGTAAAATGATTAAAAATTAGGTGAAAAGTGTGAAGATACAACAGCTGCTAGATGAGTGTTGCTGTGATGAAGCTATACACACAATCGTCCATTCCCCCAGATATCTACCATCTGTTGTATGCAAAACAGTAATAATTTATACACTACCAGGCTTTAGAATTGTTTTTTTCGGAGTGGGGGGAGAGATGAGTTGTTTTTGTTTTGTTTTGTGTTTTTTTTGTTTTAATCTTGAAGACAGAAAACTAGTAGATTGTGAAAAAGAAACAGCCATCAAAGAAACATTTGGATTCAGTGAGGCTAATTTTTTGGAATAATGCATTTTAATGTCTTTTTACCATTTAGATTGCTAACCAAGAATACAGACATTTAAAAAATCTGATCTTTAGATTCTTAGAGCTAGAACTTCAGAAGGTGTATTTTAAGGATCAGATCCTGCAAACATTTATTCTAATACCCCATTTTAAGCATTTGATGAGACCCATTGACTCCAATGGGACTACTCAAGTGCTTAAAATTAAGTACGTGCATAATTGTTTGCAGATTCCAGAGACTTAGAGCATAATTAGAGGCAATAAAATGCAGATCTGCATGCACAAAAGAACAATAATTTTTGAAAGTATAAATAAGATGCTTATGCAATGAAAGCAAAGGAGTGCAATACTTAGTAGTTCAATATGACTAGTAACTGTGCAATAATAGAGGTAATGCAATACTTAAGGCCCTGATTTGCATGGACAGACCTATGTGTCTGACTTCAAGGGCCTCCCCACAAAGGATGGCTTGTAGGATTGAGGTCAGTGTGCTTTGCTTAACATCTTGTGACATGATGAGCATCTTCAACTCTCTTGTGAGCTTAGTTACATGCACAATTTATTGTCAGGATTTTTTTTAAAAATCAGGGAGATGTTTTTGTGCTCCCACATGTATGTCTAACCCATGCCCCCTTAGTCATTAACATATATATCTCTTCTTTCTTGTGCTTCCCTGTGCACTGTAAGCCACTTCTCACAGCTCCATTTTATTCTTCATTCCACACACAAGAAGAAAATTTTCACGTGAAAGGTTATTTTTAGTGCTACTGAGAGCAAAATGTTCAATTTAAAATAGAAAAGAAATCTGAATGCCCTTCAGTTCCTCATAAATAGTTTGTCATACCTAGACACGTAACGTACTTGTTCCTCTAAAAGACTTCAAATACTAATCCTGCTCTGTATTCTTTGCAGAGTAAAAATACCTTCTTGTTCAATTTTTGCTCATATGTGATCATACATACAAGATCATATGGATTTATACAGGCAGATTTGGAGGCTTTTCAGATTTATTTGAACTATAAGTATAAATGGTATATAGGTTCTCTGTCCAATAAAACAGTGTTTGATATCTGGATCAGTATTTATTAGTGGTTCAGGCATGGATGATATGTTTTTATTACAACTGCACATTTTAGTTATGATTTGCTTTCTTCTGTAAAAAAATGGACTTTTTATGTTTCTAAATACTTTTTTCTTATTTTAACAATTGATTTTAGCAGATAGTCCACCAAACAATATATAAGCAAGAACGTCATTTTAAATGTGTTTTAAACCCCATAAAATATAAATATATAAACACTAGAAAATCAAATTCCTTTTTGTCATATGTATTATATCACAGCAGGTTGTGAACTGTTGTGTTTGATATTTTAACTTGGTAATAGTTGAATATAAAAGATCTTTTCAAAGAAAAGTTGAACTTTTTCTCAATACAATATCTGCTGTTAAAAGTCAGGATATACCTGTAATCCCTACCCCACAATGTCTGAGATATTCTAGTTATTTCATTTTCTAAATAAAGGGAAATACTGAGTTTTTCTGCTGCAACGAGGAGGTTGGTGAACAGACTTCAGCAGAGGCTATGGTTTAAGCAAATGACCATTACTTTTAGCTTGAAATCCCGTCACCTGTTATCAGGGAAACAGACTAGATTATTATGGTTGCCTCCTAAAACAGTGGCCATCACAGGTCTCAAAACAGACAGGGAACACAGCAGTTTTTTCACAATGAAATGTGGCTCCAAGTAAGTGTCCCTTAGCAAGCTCCCAACTCATGGGAAGAATTGGGCATGAACCTCTAATCTTTATCATTGTAAAAGTCAAGTCCCCATCCAACCACATAGAAACAGTTCCTCACGCCAGGTGGTGATCAGCCAAAACCAGAGCATGAAAGGATGCGTGGTGGATGCCTCGGGCCTCAGGTCAACCAGAAACTTTAGCCCAGTGGAGCTGCCATTGGTCACAAAGCAACATAATCAACACAGGTTGGCTGAATAAAAGATCATTCGTTACTGCCTTCCCCACTCCCTGATGTCAATTTGTCCACAAATAAAAGGCGAGAACAGCAAATCAGCAGATCGGTGGGGTAAGATAAAAACCTCCCAATCATTCTTCCCCTCCATCCCAGGTGGGGATTTAAATCATGATTTGCCCTGCATCCCCAGCTCCTGCCTTTGTTTAGGGAAAAAATATCTTCTAGGTAAAAACACTTTTGTGTTCAGCAAGAGAGAACCAGATCCCCACACCTAACTAATTATTTTTGTGCTATCTTTCAGTATAGATGGCCCAAAGCCTCAAATTTGAACACCCCCCAATTTTAGAGAAGGGTTCAAGATCCAGATCCAAATCCATGACCCTCTCTGTCATTTGGGAACACAACAAAGTTAGCACTCTGTCACCTTTTGATAATGTTCACTCTTATGAAAGTACATTATTGTCCCAACTGACCATATAGTTGCCAGTTTGTGCACACAACTGAGCACACTATTTTCACATATTTGCTATTTTGCAGAAATCCTGGCTTAGCACCCAGCTTGAGTGCCTCAGTTGAACACTGGAGGTGGCATTCACAAGGGGGATTTGGGTGATGCCATGTTCCGCATTGCAGTGTCTAACTTTTAGGTGCCCTGTCACCAAGTGGAATTCACAAACTGAGGTGCCCAGGTCCCCTATACAAGCAGGGGTGCTGGAACAATTTTTGTAGTGGGGGTGCTAATAGCCATTGAACCAAACTGTAAACCCTGTATATGATGGAAACCACTTCAAGCCAGGCAGCGTGGCAGCACACACACACCCTAGTTCCAGCACCTATGTATGCAAGGCAAGAGGAGAGTTAGGTGTCTAAGAATGGGATTCACAAAAAACGTCATGCTGAGAGGAGAGCTGCCTGAGCTAACCTATCGGAAATGCCAAGGAGAGGGGTGAGGCCTATACCCCATCCATCAAAGGATGCCAGGTGCCTAACTCTGGGCCAAAGAGAGGTGCTTTTCTCCACTTGGGATTCAGCCATGAACCCTTTCCTGGAGTTAGGTGCCTAAGACAGGTCAGCACTTTTTCAAGAAAAGCAAAGGATGGGGAGCTGTAATAAAAGCCCTTTAATAACGTTTAGCCTAGTGGTTAGACCACTTACTCAGGACTTGGAAGACCTGTGTTCAATTCCCCTTTTGCAGAGCAGGGATTTGAACTTGGACCTCCCTTTTCCTAAGGGAGTGGTCTATGGCGAATTTTATGACAGGGCTCTCTAAATCTCTCCAGCTGAATTTTTTCCACTGTGTATAAATACTCCAGTAATAACTGTGCCAGAGAGAGAATTAAAATGCATCCGTAGCCTAGCTCTAGCCTCTGCTTGAAGGTGAAAGAACCAATGTTTAAATCTCTGCTGTACATCAGGCAAATGGGTGAATTGAACCCCCGGTCTCCTAAGTAAATTCTCTAAGTACTGGGCCACCACCACTTCTTATTCCTCATTCTGGACATTTTATGTAAGTTTAAATATGTTCTGAGCACATCTACCAGATGGGGCCCCAGAGATAAACTAGGAGGGGAATGCCTAGTTTGTGAATCACAATTGGGCATAGGTGTGAGTTAGGCACTGAGCTGCTGGGGAGCATCAAAACTGAGGTGACTGTGTGCATATCCAGCTGCTGAAATTTAGCCTCCTCAGGGGCTTTAATAGCAGAAACATAGATCCCTAGGGATGTTGGGCAGCTGTTCTGCAGGGGTTTTGTGAATCCCAGTGTCACCTAAATGACTTAGGTGCCAAAAGTGGCAGTTAGACACCTAAATACTGGTATCCCCTTGTATATACAAACTGGGCAATCCTGTGGAGTTATTTCAAGGCGGTCATGCGTCAGCCTTCTCTAGCGAGTAGCTTTAGCACTCCTCTATCTGGGTGAAAAAAACCCAGAGGATACATGCAATGAGAAAACCATAGCCCATCCTTGTCTTTAAGCGACCCTTTTTCCCACAGACAAATATGGCTACACTCAGAGCCCCTTGAAAGTTGTGCTCCATGCAGCACAGGGAGAAGGCACATGCTTATGCATCTTCCTCATACTCTATCACCATCTAGTGCAGAAGTACCTCCCTGACCCCGTTATTAGTGGTCTCTCCATCTGCCCCTTTATGAATGTCATGTAGGGTGACCACCCATCCTGAATTGGGTGGGACAGTCCCAAAATGCAGAGTTCAAATCCTGGTCCTGGGTTGAATGACTTCAGGACAGCATTTGTCCTAGATTCCCTGCGGCACTGCTCAGCACTTGCCCGAGGCTCAGGGGGGCGCCAGCCTCTTTCTGGTGGGGGAGCTGAGGTGGGCCTTAGCCCCGCCTCACTATAATGCTCCACCCTCTGCTTCTCCTTTCTTCCTGATGCCTTGCCCCCTGGCCAGGCCAGAAGCCAGAGCTGGGCAGTAGTAAGAGCCACCCAGAAAGCCTGGGCTGCTGTGGGGAGTCCTGGACCCTCCACCTGCCCTGTGCTGTGCACTTGGGGGGCGTGGACATGGGCCGGGGCTACTCTTGGGCACCCCGTCACCCAATCCAGGGCAAGTGGAGGCTCCAGGGCTCCCCACAGCAGCCCAGGCTCCCTGGGCAGCTCTTACCAGGACTCTGGCTTCCAGCATGGCCAAGGGGTGAGGCCTTGAGTGGAAGAGGAGGAGCTGGGGGAAGGCCATGGGAGAAGAGGAGGAGCAGAAGGTGGGGTTACAGAGGGGGCAGGGATCCTGCATGTGTCCCGTTTTTGCCTTTTGAAAAGATGGTCACCCTAATATCATGATGGGTGTGGCCCACCTCTGATTTTTAAAATTTAAATTAACAATAACTATGTCAAGATGTGTATGTCAAGATGTGTTTCTTCATTTAAATAAGCCTTTGAGAACTTGAGATCTGCACTGAATAATATACATGCTGCATTTACTGAAACTTATTCTTCAGATTTCATAGTGCCACCAAATAAATATATATATAAAAAGAGAGAGAGAGAAAAATCACCCTAATGCATTACAAGTAGTAATTAGTTCAAACCAAAACTGTGTCCCTGGATGCCCCAAAGTTAATCCAAGTCCTAAATTTCTGGCTTAGGCCCTGTTGAATTTGAAGTGGGAAGTCTTCCACTTTTAAAATATAAAAATTCTTGAAAGAGAGTCTTTTTAGCAATTTGAGTAGCTTCTCTTTTATTCTGCACATTGCAAAATTGTATTCATATTATAATAAAAGGAGAAGAGGAAGAACTATGTAGTAAAAATTAACATTGTCAGGCCCAAATTAAGGGGAAATTTTGTTGTTGTAGTAATCTTAATATTTCTCAGTTGCAGGTGTGCCTGTATATCACTGATCTCTATTGTATTAAAAAAAAACCTTAAATTGTGAAATAAATGCTAAAATTTGAGGAACAGCATAAGGATATTGATTCATTCTTACTTGACAGGTGAAATCATGATTGCAGCACTAACCACAGCAATTATGGCATTAAAATGTCAAGAAATTAGGGGTCAGAATAACAGATAATTTTCTTCCTTGTGTCAGATTAAAAATTGACATTCTTTGACAGCACAGGATCTCTGTCTGAGAAAATTATGACAGCTTAACTCATCTTGTACGTGTAAAGCTGTAATTGATAATGAACTTTACTGTCACAGCCTTCTCCTGTGGAGAAACATGACAGAACATCTCCGGTACAAAGTCTGTATCTCTTTTTAATATGTAAACAGCAGTTATATTGGACATTAGATGTTATTTGGAATTGTCTTTATTGTTGGTTTAGATGATAATCCAAACCCTTTTTTTCTGGACAGGTTCAGCTGACTTCAAAGAGCTGATGTTAAAAATGCTAATGCAGAAAACAATGATACCTAAAGCACACTAAGTAAAATTGTTACTGTATTATTTGTACTTGTATATTCTCCTAGGAATGACCATTTCACAGGCTAATCAATATAAATCTCATGGCCTAAATTTTCAAAAGTGACTAGGGTTTTTGGGTGCCCAACTTGAGAAACTTTGAAAGGACATGATTTTTCAGAAGTTCCAAGCACCCATTCTTTTGAAAACATGTGTCTCAAGTTTGGTACCCAGACATGGGAGAACTCAACTCACTAGTTATTTTTGAAAAGTCAGGGCCTTATTCTTCCACTTCATAAATTATTGTGTGATTGAAGCGTGAACAGCACACTAATATACATTTCATTAAAAAAAAATAAATAAAAACATTGAACATAACCATGTGAATAATTTTTCAGTACTGCCTTGTGGATTAAACTGAAAATGATTAAGTGGAGATACTCATTTTGATGACTAAAAATGTAATTAAACTAGTCACATGTAACATTGAAAGCACATTTTTTGTAGAAACTCACAGAAAGTTAATATTTTTGGCTTACTGTTTATTTTTTTTTGTTTAAAATTATTGCCAGATCTCCATCTACTTTGATAGCATACAATTTGTTCTTCATTAGTAGTGTTTAAAAAACCAAGTGAAGCATTATACTGTACAGTTTTTGGTTTGTATGCACATTCTAGCTGGTTTTTCTTCTTTTTTTTTTTCATACTCAGTCGCAAATGTAGATAGGCAGTGCATTCCAATTGCTAGCCTTTATGTGTACGGCATGTTCAGCAAAAGATGAATTGTACATTTGCAGAAAAAACAAACGAATATGAAGAAGTTACTGGGTTCAGATATTTGTTCTGAGTAGTCACCTGTCAAAATACCTGAGCATACCTGCAGCCCACACAGCCAAATTGAAAAATGATTAAAATGACTAGCATTTGACAGTCAGTTTCCATGCCCATAAACTAATCCTAGAAGGACAGTTTTGCTGGCAGCTAGCAGAGCATACGGCCTATACAATATTTATTTCTTTACTGTGGAGTTTATAGTTAGCGTATTTAAATGATTAAAAAAGTCATAATGATGTGGTGGTCTTGCAGTGCTTTTCAGTTACCCTCCTTTCTGGGTTTATATTTTAGATGATATTTTCTTCTCTTATCTCTTTCTTTGATCTGACAGGAACAACAAAGCATCCCTCTGGATCTGCTATAGTGAAATATGCCCACAGGAAGCAGAGTAGAGCATGTCAGTTTTCACTTTTTTTTTCTTGCTGAAACACTCTTTGCTACTACAGAGAGCTGACATGATAGGGTTGTCAAGAACCATCAAGATAGATATATCTTTAACAAAGAGTTGGAATGGTAGCCTTTCCTGCTGGCTGAACCTAGAAGAATTATGAGGAAAAAATTAACACACTTACCATTCGAATAAAATAAAAGACTTACATAACGACACCCACTGCTAACCGTTGCAAGCATGTGCTTGTTCTTGCTCTTGTTCTGAGTTATTCTTATTTCTTTTCTTTTTTCTTCTGTGATCTCTTTCTTTGATCTGACAGAATATCAAAACCACCCCTCTGGATCTGCTTCATTGAATTGTACCCACAATATTGTTCACTTACATGTTCAATGTTGCCTAATTGCCTCCATACAAGGGATGCTCCTGGCTTCCTCTCTGGGAGCAGTCGTATGAAACGATTATGGATAGTTGTGAAGTAACCGAGAGATTGTCAGTGATGTCAATATCCACTTATTTCCAACTTAATTGAAGGAAGATGTACAGGAAAAACCCTTATATATGCAAAAGCCATAATGATAATGGCAATTATTTTGTTATGTACTAAGGCAGGGGTGGGCAAACTTTTTGCCGTGAGTGCCACATCTGGGTGGGGAAATTGCATGCAGGGCCATGAATGTAGGGCTGGGGCAGGAGTTTGGGGTGTGGGAGGGAGTGCAGAGTGTAGGGGGGGGTGCAGTGTGCAGGAAGGGGCTAAGGGCAAGGGGTTGGGGCACAGGAGCGGTGCGGAGTGTGGGAGGGGTCTCAGGGCAGGGGGGTGGGGTGCAAGAGGGGTGTGGGGGGGGGGGGGGGGCTAGGGGCAGGGGGTTGGGGTGTAGGGTGCAGGAGGAGTTCAGGTTGCGGGCTCCAGCCCGGTGCCGCTTACCTGGAGCGGCTCCAGGGTGGCAGCGGCACGCAGCAGGGCTAAGACAGGCTCCCTGCCTGCCCTGGCCCATGCCGTGCTGCTCCCGGAAGCGGCTGGCACCATGTCCCTGCATCTCCTGGGGGAGGGGGGACAGAGGGCTCCGCGTGCTGTCCTTGCCTGCAGGTACCTCCCCCAAAGCTCCCATTGGCCATGGTTCCCCATTCCCAGCCAATGGGATCTGCGGGGGGCGGTGTCTGCAGGCAATGGCAGCGCACAGAGCCCTCTGCCCCCCTACTCCCTCAGGGGCTGCAGGGTCATGGTGCCAGCTGCTTCCGGGAGCGGCGCAGGGCCAATGCCACGGGGGTGGCAATCCCGCGGGTCGGATCCAGCCTGCGGGCCATAGTTTGTCCACCCCTGCACTAAGGGCTAAGTTCTGCTTTGGGGAATGTATACGTGGATCCTGTTGACTTTAGCAAGAGCTCCACATCCAAATCACTGTGAATTTGTGTCTTCCAAGCACCTGAAATAGACCTTCCTTCTTTCACCATACATCCAGATTGTAGGAGAAATACCTTTATTAGTTCAGAGTGTTTTTTGTGTGTTTGAATGTGAGTGTGAAGAAATTATCCAGGGAAAGCCAAATTGAACAAATGAGTTTTGCATTTAGTTATGAAAGTGGTTGTGTCTGTGATCATTCTTATCTCTTCAGGGACTGAGTTCCAAAGTTTAGGTCCAGCTCCGGTGAAAGATCTGCCTCCTGCACTTATGAGCCTTTTCTTATCAATCCATAGTTACTTTGTTCTGGTGGAACTTCACTGGTTAAAGGGATCGTGGTCTCAGAGGGAGTGGTATTTGCTCTTGTTGCTAGGCACAGTCCCATAGAAGACTTGGAATTCAGGACAGATTTCTCAAACCAGTCTCTGTATTCAATGGGGTGTCAGTATAAGTAACACATAGGCCATTTACACCAGTGAATCAGAAATCAGAATCTGATCCATAGAGTTCAGAACACAAAATAACCTTAAAACCAAAATATTATTCTAGTATAAATACATTAATTCACACTAATTAGTGACTCTCCATTGTGCCTTTATTGAGTACATTAGAAATGGTCAAATAATGAAAAATACTGATTGGTGAATATTTTCACATATAAAAGCACTGAGCCCAATTCATTGTAATTCCTGAATCCTATTATTTGTTGTTCCTGAGTATTCAGAGAACTGAGGTAGTCATAAAAATATATGATTCCTAATAATTTCACAAATTGTAGCACACATGATTTTATCCAAAAAGTTAAACCAAAAGTATGGAGTTTATTTGCTACTCATTATTCCCCTGTTTAAAAAGTTTGTCATCCACACAGAAGAGGAAAGTGAGCAACGCTATCTGACTTAGATGACCCACCACACAACACAAATAACACAGAAATGTTCCGAGAGAATAATTTGAAGATAACTCATGTAGCTGATAGTTATTTGCAGATGAATTAATGCAGAAAATCAGGAAGAGTTCTTGAATTAAGAAGTGAAGAAAAGAGTTCTTCACTAACCAAAAAGAGGGCTTAATTTATAATGAATATTATTTGTAATGAATACTCATGTAACAAATGACCACTTCTAGAGAGCATCATTGATCTTCCACTTCTTATACCTCTCTGGAGCCATCTTAGAGTGTTATCTCAAAATTAGATTTATAATCAGTACAATCCATGTGAAACAGATAATTCCACTACTGTCCAGCTTTTACTACAAAAATATGAACAATTCAGATCTTGTATATAAAAACTGCTTCTTCATCTTTAGATTTTTTATTACATGCCGTTGAGAGGTACTAATTATTGATTTGAGAAATTAGCAGCAAATACTTTACCAGTCATATTTTACTCAAGGTGGGCAGGGTGAAAATTACTGGCTGATGATTGTAGTGTAGCTAGAAGGGGCTCCTTTTTCTTGATTAGCACAGATTTCAGATATATTACACAGTCATTACAACAGCATAAATTAACTATTATTCGACACATTTTGCATATATTAATTTGTTGCAGTAGATATTACTCAGTCTAAGTGTATAGCAATTTCAGTTACGGAGCTGTAAAACCGAACTTTTAAAATATTTTAAACATATTGATAATGTGCCTTTTTAATGCCATTTTGAAGCCTGGGTAGAGCATATCTATATTATAGTTTTCAATTTATGTCAAGAACAGAGAGTGTGGATTTTCTGAAGAATGTTTTGTTGGAAATAATCCAAATGTAATTATTTCTTTAAGCTCCCTGAAAATTATTGTGTGTGCTTTTATTTTTAAAATAACAGTATAGCCTACGTTAAAAAATGAAACCATAAAACTATAATAAATATACAGAAAAGTTACAATTCTGGTCTCACAGATCGAATATTTAAGACTGATCTTTCAGTATTTGTAACTCTGTAGCATTTCCCAATTAGTCCCTTTTTGGCTTTTTGTTTTGAAGGTTTGCCTATTTTCTAAGATAGCTTTTATGGCCTGTGATACATGAATTTAAGGCTGGGGGCTGACTCATGCCTTACCACCACTACCAGATTTGGGTGTTTCTACCAGTATAACATGAAACAGTAGGATCTGACACAGTCTCAGCACTTTGGTCGGAGAGAAAGGCGAAGGCAAGATTTAAGGGATGTGTTAGGAAAGATTTGATGAGACTTGTGGGAGGAAAACACTAGTGCAGGGGTAGGCAACCTATGGCATGTGAGCTGAAGGCGGCACGTGAGCTGATTTTCAGTGGCACTCACACTGCCCAGGTCCTGGCTACCAATCCGGAGGGCTCTGCATTTTAATTTAATTTTAAATGAAGCTTCTTAAACATTTTAAAAACCTTATTTACTTGAAATACAATAGTTTAGTTATATATCATAGACTTATAGAAAGAGACCTTCTAAAAATGTTAAAATGTATTACTGGCACGCAAAACCTTAAATTAGAGTGAATAAATGAAGACTCAGCACACCACTTATGAAAGATTGCCGACCCCTGCACTGGTGAGAGGATGGGACCCACAAGAATGCCCTAATAGTCTCCTTCCCTTCAGTTTATACCATATACCTACAGCAAATATTGATACTCCAAAACTATAGAATATCTTCACTCCGGTTTACTGTCACCAAAATGGAGAGGAAAGATTAGCAAAACGGTAGAGTAGGAGAGCCACATTTTTTATCGTGATTTACTGGATTTCATTAGCAAGAAAAAGTTTTCAGTCATGGGTTTTACTACTATTCTTTCAACAAGCAACTAGAAGCAGTTGAACATTAAATCACATTTTAATTTTTTATATAATTTTATTTTATAAACCAAAAAAATACTAAAATATGGCTATTATATACTTTGATTTACTAACTGTGTCTGTTTGTGTATTCCAAGCATTAAAAAATAATGCCTTTGGTGATCATGTTTTATTTCAATAATAAACCAGAAGAGAAAAAAATCACAGTTAAAATACATTCCTTCATGAATAAGTACCATTTCTTTTGTATTACTGCAAACTCTCAAAAGGCCAGCTCTCTTATTTGCTTCTCTGTTTTCTTGGCTTTCCCCACAGAGTATGTTCTTAATTGTAAAGCAAGTGGAATAAAATATCGTGTATATCTCATACGATACAGCTTTCCAAAGTATATATAGGTTACTTAACTCATGACGGGAGACATTACTCATTAGTTTAGATATTAGATTAATCTCTTATCCCATAAGGAAGTATTCTCTAGATTTTACACTGTATCCTCATTTATTTATATCTCTACATCTAAAGATTATAATATACCAAAAATTCAAAGATGTACTTGGCCTGTGACCACCTGAAGTAAAATTAAACCGTGTAAAATAATAATATTCTGATTTGAACAAAATATTCCCTTCCCTATAGAAATTACCAGAAAAGCTCTAGCACAAAAATCAGTCCCATCCTTTATTCACAATTGCGGCTCTATTATCCTCTCTGCTGGGACTCCATGCAAACTCTACCAACAGGGCTCTCTAAAGAGAGCTGTTGTATTCATGCCCTCTTTGGCTGCCCTAGCCAATGGAGGTGAATAAGTCCCTATTAGTTAATAGTCCATCTCTCTCTCCTGCTGTGGTGCAACAGCATCTGTAATATTTTATTAAGTTCTGGATGTAATCTTATTAGAAAGATCGGAGGGAGTTCATTGATGAGCATCAAATAGGGTTACCATACGTCCGGTTTTTCCCGGACATGTCCGGCTTTTCGGCAATCAAACCCCCGTCTGGGGGGAATTGCCAAAAAGCCGAACATGTCCGGGAAAATGCCGGCTGGGCACTTCCCTCCCGCGGCGGCCCTGTTCCTCTCCGGACTCTTCGGCTCTGGTTAAGAGCCGAGCTGCCCAAGAACTATGGGCTTCAGGCAGCCCCCTTGCCTCTGGACCCCAGCCGCCGGCCGGGCACTTCCCTTCCGGGCTCCAGCAGGGCAGGGTCCGGAGGCATGGGGGCTGCCTGAAGCCGGTAGCGCTCGTGCAGCTCGGCTCTTAAACAGAGCCGAAGAGTCAGGGGAGGAGCAGAGCTTCCAGCTGCGGCGGCTCTGCTCCTCCCCTGACTCTTTGGCTCTGTTTAAGAGCCGAGCGCTACGGGCTTTGGGCAGCCCCCATGTCTCCGGACCCTGCGCTGCCGGAGCCCGGGAGGGGAAGTGCCCGGCTGGGGGCGCAGGGTCCGGAGGCATAGGGGCTGCCTGAAGCCCAAGCGCTACCGGCTTCATGGTTTGCCGGGCAGCCTCCAGACCCTGCGCCCCCGGCTGGGCGCTTCCCCTCCCGGGCTCCAGCTGCGCTGGGGAAGCGCCGGTCGGGGGCGCAGAGTCTGGGGGCTGCACGGCAAACCGTGAAGCCGGTAGCGCTCGGGCAGCCCTTTTCGCGTGGCTGGGAGTGGGAGGGAGAAGGGGGCGGAGAAGGGGCAGGGAAGGGGCGGAGTTGGTGCGGGGCTGGGGGTGGGGAAATGGGCGGGGCCAGGGCCCATGGAGGGTCCTCTTTTTTTATTTGCTAAATATGGTAACCCTAGCATCAAAATGATGAGAGGACAGGAAAGATTGATTAATGGGAAAGTTTTAAAGAGCTTGACAAGTGGTGACTGAGTAAAAGGGGGGGCACAGTAAAAATCTAGAAATATCTGAAGGTTGCTATAACCAAGTAAGGTAGAGGAATTATTTATTGTACCACCAGAAGTATATATCACCATCTGGAAAGATATTCAAAAAAGGAAAATGTAGGCTGAACTTCAGGAAAAAACTTCCTGACAGTTAGATGTAATTAGGCTGTAAAATAGTTTCCAAAGTAAATTGTGGAATCCCCATTATTTGGGTCTTTTAAAACTAGAATGAACAACCACTAGAAAATATAGGGAACAATCTTGCATTGGCAGGAAGATAGACTGGATGATCTAAAACTTTTCCATCAGTAACATCTATTTTGCTGTGTTCCACTGCCAAGCCTGTAATGACCATAGTGTGAATCCAAATGTATTGGCAGTAACTCTGTCACAATGTCAGTCTGTGTGATGAGTTTACCATTGTAATTAGATTGGCTCCCATCATGATCCATTGCATTTTTAGAATTGTTTTTTTTTCTTTTTTTATAGGTTGTCCTTAGCTTTCAGGCCAATGACTTTTTTGTGTATAAATTTAAATTAGCGGTTTATTTATAGGACTGCGTTAAAAAACTGAATTCATTATCAGGGGAAAATTTTCATTATGGCCTGATTCTTTCCTTAGAAGATCATCATTGTTGTAGTCTATCTGGAAAATCTGATACATTCAGGTTCCTCTACTGATTTGAATGGACTGGAATCCATAAAAATATGATGCAAATGATGTTAATAGGTATGCTCAGCAATCATTATTTATATATTATTATCGGGGCCTTAGTTTATTGCAGTTTTGCTACCACAACAATTGGCATGGAAGTTAGAGCTAGTCACAGATATTAAACAAATAATGGCAGCAATACTCACCCGTCTCTTTTTTTTTCTTATATCCCCTACACTTGTCCTGTCTTTTATTCTTTTTTTAAAAACTAATTAGTGCATATTAACTCAGGTTCATGACCATCTTCAAAAGTGGGGAGGGGAGAGGAAAGGATGGGCAAGAGAGGAAAGAAGATTGAAAGAGAAATAGAACATTGAAATGGTATGGGGGAAATTGAATTGGAGACATTGTGGAAAAGGAAAAGGAGAATGAAGAATAGAGTTGATGGAGATAAGATCAAAGAAAGGGGCAAAGGTATGGAGACATTTAATTTGTTTTAATTAAAAAAAGAAAGTGACTCCCTCTCCAAATTTGTCCTGCAGAAACTTTTCATATTTTTATTGTTAATTTTAAATAATTTTTAAAGCTCACATTTATGCTTTTAAAATAAAAAAATAGCACAGCTATGAGCAAGCATTGTTAAACCTCACAGCCACTGAAAAACATTTTTAATTAGAAAAGAGTGGGTAAAGTTTCAAAGTCTAATTGAAACCTCCTGCTGGTATTACTATAATAATATTGTGTTTTTTATGGGTAAGGTGCCCCTTGCCAAAGACCTCTGAGCTCCTAAAAAGAGTCTTAAGCAAAACAAAGGCAATAGGGTCTATTAAATGGAACTAAAGTTGGTGCAGACACCAAAAACGAAACTCCTCCCTCTAACTCAGCCCCAAACATACAATTAAATAGCTCTCAGACAGCATACAGAAAAACCTCACTAATCTGCAGCATGGGGAGGGATCCTTGGTTCAGATTAATACAAATCTAGGGGCATAGACACTTTTGGTAACATCACACTCCATTCAAATTGGCACAGGCAACACGATGCCAGAGCCTTGGCTTCACTCCCACCATTCATTAAGGGCCTGAAACAAGATCAGGGCACTTAGAGTTCTTCGTATTCCTGGCTCTTGCTAATGCAACAATTGAGGGAACAGCAGGGCTAGGATTTCACTGCTCCTCAGGAGTGCAGAGGCATTCAGTCACCCATCTTGCAGGATCTGGGAGGTCTTTAGAAAGACTGTCACTCTCCCATTTCATCTGTGGCCATCTTTTCCGCTTCTTGCAGCATTTGGACCAGCATCCAGCAACGTGAAAGTAAAGATGAATGCTGCTGCTTTCTAAAGTGAGTGGAGAAGGGAAAGTGGCACTCAGTTCTGCTCCTTCCTCTTTCTCTTCCAAAAGTGTGACGGGAAGATGAAACACGTGGGGAGGAGGCAGCTCCATCACAGCCAGTTTTTTAGACTACACCAACCTGCAAGTCCACCTCTTGGAAGACAAATAGGAGGAGGTGGCTTTGAGAAAAATGTGGCAGCAGACATTTTTTAGACGACCTCACCCCATTCCAGACTATTAGCCATTTATCTCTTCAGTCGTTCAGCAAATAGAAGCAGGTGAAAAGGGTGTCACTAGGAGTAAGTACTGTTGGGTACGTCTATACTACCCGCCAGATCTGAAGTTGCGTATCTTAGTTCGAACCCCCCCCCGGCTATTGTAGCCCAGGCCTAAGAAGTTAAGGGGTAGAAAGGGAGAAAATGAAAGAGGAGAGAGATAGGCAGGGACAATGTTATGCAGGACTTTGGAATTAAAGATGAGGAACTTGAATTTGATGTGGAATTGCAGAAAAGCCAGGAAAGGCAGAAATAATCAGAGCATCCAGGGAGGATGATGTTCTAAGTATCATCTTTTAATGAACAAGGGACTCAAGTAGTAACTCGCAGGAATTGTACAGCAGGGAGGACACGGAGAATATTTTTATTTTATTTTATTTTGATTTGTAAATACAAAAAGATGCTCTTCTGTAGTTCTAGGAGCCTTCTGCCATTCATTACAGTCACAAAAAGTAATAAGCCCCATTCTCAGTTCACATCAGTGAAACAATGTCCACGCGTGTAGATTGCATTGAAGGATGAGGACCTTTAAGAGGAGTTGATTCATAGAATTAAACACCTGAAGGGAAAGATCATATAGTCTGACACCTGCACAACATGGAACATAGAGCTTCCCCTAGTAATTCCTGCATCGAGCCCTGGGAATATAACCATAAGTTTTGGAGCCAGGGCAATGAGGAGGACTTTGAAGTCTGTTGTCTGATGAGGGTGCAGGCTGGGTGATGAGAAACTGCCACTTACATTCAACTAAAATCAAATTTCAAGGTAATCCTCCCTTTCTGATTTGAATAAGAAGAGGAAAGTGATTTTTGGGCAAAATTATCGATTATCTGAAAATGGAATATTCTGATTGACCAACTTTCACAATCTTACCTGTTCTTGACACTAGGCTATACCATTAATGAATTCTTTTATCTAGCTTGTATTAGAGTTAGCAGAGAAATCCTCTGCTAATGTACCGTACTCAGCCATTGAATTGTCAAAGAAAGTAGGGTTTTCCTTTATAAACTTAACACACATTCGACTGGATGTTGAAAGATCAGTTTTTTTTTCATTTGGCACAGCAGCAATGGACAGAAAAGTGTTTCAGTAAATTTTATCATGGGACAGGAATTATACATGAGCATAATATAAATTATGGCTTCAGATTTTTTTATAGCACCCACTAAGTGTATAATTCTGTAACATTTTAGAAAATCATATTATATAAAATTACAATAAGAAACAAATTGCTTTTGCTTTGGAGAGCAATTTTTTAAAAAAAATTGAATAGAATTCTTCAAAATTTTGAACAACTTTTTCTAGCTCAAATTTGCCCTCCTAGTAGCTGAGTTTCAGAGTAGCAGCCATGTTAGTCTGTATCCGCAAAAAGAAGAACAGGAGTACTTGTGGCACCTTAGAGACTAACTACCTAGTAGCTGAGTGACTATGAGTCCACAAGCCTCATTGATGGCCTACCCATTGAGAGTCCATGGTTGTGTGACAACTGAGACTGCACCATATTCTGTGGAGGCACTGCTCCCTCAGAAGCAATTACATAATGTATGTTTTAACATTACACTTCCAGCCAAGTCTGCCCCCTTTGTAGGGGTGGATTCTGTGATGACTTATATAGCTGGCAACCGGATTCTTTGGTTCCATCTTCTGTACAAAGAAAGAAGAGTACTTATGGCATCTTAGAGACTAACAAATTTATTTTAGCATAATCTTTCGTGGGCTAAAACCCGCTTCATCGGATGCATGCAGTGGAAAATACAGTAAGAAGATATATATACACAGAGAACATGAAAAATGGGTGTTGCCATATCAGTTGTAATGAGAGTAAGGTGAGCCATTCTCAGCAGGAGAAAAACAAATTTTGTAGTGATAATCAGGATGGCCCATTTCCAACAGTGTGAGTAACAGTAGGGGGAAAAATTAGCATGGGGAAACAGTTTTTACTTTGTATAATGACCCATCCACTCCCAGTCTTTATTCAAGCCTAATTTAATGGTGTCTAGTTTGCAAATTAATTCCAATTCTGCAGTTTCTCATTGGAGTCTGTTTTGGAAGTTTTTTTGTTGGAGTAATTGAGTGACCAGGGAGGTTGAAGTGTTCTCCGACTGGTTTTGAATGTTATAATTCTTGACATCTGATTTGTGTCCATTTATTCTGTTGCGTAGAGACTGTCCGGTTTGGCCAATGTACATGGCAGAGGGGCATTGCTGGCACATGATGGCATATATCACATTTGTAGATGTGCAGGTGAACAAGCCTCTGATATTATGGCTAATGTGATTAGGTCCTATGATGGTGTCCCTGAATAGATATGTGGACAAAGTTGGCAACGGGCTTTGTTGCAAGGATTGGTTCCTGGGTTAGTGTTTTTGTTGTGTGGTGTGTAGTTGCTGGTGAGTATTTGCTTCAGGTTGGAGGGCTGTCTGTAAGCAAGGACTGGCCTGTCTCCCAAGATCTGTGAGAGTGAAGGATCGCCCCTCAGGATAGGTTGTAGATCCTTGATGTTGCACTGGAGAGGTTTTAGTTGGGGGCTGAAGGTGATGGCTAGTGGTGTTCTATTAATTTCTTTGTTGGGCCTCTCCTGTAGTAGTTAACTTCTGGGTACTGTTCTGGCTCTGTCAATCTGATTCTTCACTTCAAAAGCTTATGCTCAAATAAATTTGTTTGTCTGTAAGGTGCCACAAGTACTCCTCGTTCTTTTTTCTGATACAGACTAACACGGCTACCACTCTGAAACCTATCTTCTGTACAGTCAGCCAGCCAGGGAAGAAAATGGGAAGTGTTCATGCTCAGACATGGTGGAGCCTAGCTCTTCCTCCTGTCTCAAAGTGTGTGTAGTAGTGATCCTCAAGGATGGAGAGTTGGGAGAGCTAAATGGCTCTCACACAGCCTCACCCTGTCAATTAAAAGCCGTTCTGGGTGTCCAGGGGGCATCTTGCTGCCATTGCTGCCTCACTGTCTCTCCTTGTAGTTCAGGTATGCTGACCTGTGTTTCTAGGATGCTGTGGATCTGACCAATCGCTGTTCTTCTGGATTAGGAGGGAAGAAGAGCACCTCCATGGAACTATTCCCACCCCCTTAGAGCTGTCAGGAAGAGGAACCCTCTCCCAAGTCCCCCTCTCATGAGGTTGCCTTCCCTCCCCATGGAGCAATCAGGATGAAGAGGGCTGCCCCATTGGGGGCAGATAGTAACTTACTCACCTGAGAGCTCAGCACACTCCTATTGGCCTCACACAGGGTCTCCAGCATCACATGGACGGGGAGGAAGAGTGACATTGAGCATTTTAAGGTGGTGTTCTAGCCTTACCCTTTACCTTGTTGGCAAGTTAGCCTGAGGGAGAGGGAGAAACGTCTCTGGGCTTGACTGCCCGTGTGTGTGTGTGTTGTGGGGAATGGCCACTTCCTGAAGTGCCAGGGCATAGCACCATCCTGGATTCCAAGTGCAGGAGTGGCACTCCAGAACACTCTGGTAGCAATGTTCCTGAGACTGGAGGGTTTGAGCCCCCCATAACCTTAGCCACCCACCACCTATGCCAGTATCCAATGCAGATAAAGGTGGTAAGAGCCAGCTTCCAGAGACCCAGGATGTGGCTGATGGACTTTTTGCCTGTAAGGAGAAGGGAAGACTTTAATCTTCACAGACTGAGGTCCCTCTTTGTACCCTCTTTTCCACTCACAAAGGGATGTCAAGGGGATTTAGTCGTGGACTGAGCACTACAGGTTAGGCTGAAATGGCTCAATCCCAAATTATTGGTTATTTGGTTTGAGGCCATTTAATCTCACACTATATCCAATAAAATATCTGATTTGGAGGAAGAGTGGAGGGCCAGATAATGCCCCTTCCCACTGTTAAATTATTAAAGTTGTGGCCTGTCACTTAAATCCACCCCTGTGCCCATGTTTCGTTTCACTTGATCAAATAACCAACTGCTCTGAAGAATCCAGACTAGCTGAGTCACTGCTTGTTTGTAAAATGCAACCCTTCTTCCCCTCCAAATGTGCAATAATAAAACAGAAATCAATATTCTTAACCTAATTTATCAAACGTTCTGAAGATACTGATGCCATTTAACAGCTGTAGACGCAAATAAAAAAGCAATATCTCACACCATTAGTACAAAACAATAACATTTTCAGGCTGTGTATGCTATCCACCAATGGGCTGTCAATCATGTTTGCTCTGAAGAACAGAGTGCTTAGGGGCTGTTAATCATGCTGGCTGTGTGAGAGAACACATTAAGAAATACTGTGCCACTATTCACTGAATACAAAAATAAACGTGTATGAAAACAAATGCATATTAAAACAATGAGGAGTCCGGTGGCACCTTAAAGACTAACAGATTTATTTAGGCATAAGCTTTCGTGGGTAAAAAACTCACTTCTTCAGATGCATGAAGTGAAAATTACAGATGCAGGCATTATTATACATGAAGAAAAGGGAGTTACCTTACAAGTGGAGAACCAGCGTTGACAGGGCCAATTCAATCAGGGTGGATGTAGCCCACTCCCAATAATTGATTAGAAGGTGTCAATACCAAGGGAGGGAAAGTTGCTGTTGTAGTGAGCCAGCCACTCCCAGTCCCTATTCAAGCCCAAAGTAATGGTGTTAAAATTGCAAATGAATTTTAGTTCTGCATTTTCTCTTTGAAGTCTGTTTTTGAAGGGTTTTTTTGTTACTTTTAAAGCTACTTTTAAATCTGTTATGGAATGTCCAGGGAGCTTGAAGTGTTCTCCTACTGGCTTTTGTATGTTACCATTCCTGATGTCTGATTTGTGTCCATTTATTCTTTTACATAGAGACCGTCCGGTTTGGCCAAAGTACATGGCAGAGGGGCGTTGCTGGCACACAATGGCATATATCACATTAGTAGATGTGAAGGTGAATGAGTCCCTAATGATGTGGCTCATGCGGTTGGGTTCTCTGATGGTGTCACTAGAGTAGATATGGGGACAGAATAGGCAATGAGTTTTGTTACAGGTATTGGTTCCTTGATTAGTGTTTCTGTGGTGTGTGGTTGCTAGTGAGTATTTGCTTCAGGTTGGGGGGCTGTCTGTAAGCGAGGACTGGCTTGCCTACCAAGGCCTGTGAGAGTGAGGGATTGTTTTCCAGGATAGGTTCTAGATTGTTGATGTGCTGGAGAGGTTTTAGCTGGCGCCTGTACGTGATGGCCAGAGGTGTTCTGTTATTTTCCTTGTTGGGCCTGTCCTGTAGTAGGTGACTTCTGGGTACCTGTCTCGCTCTGTCAATCTGTTTCCTCACTTCCAAAGGTGGGTATTGTAGTTTTAAGAATGCTTGATAAAGATCTTGTAGGTGTTTGTCTCTGTCTGAGGGACTGAAACAAATGTGGTTGTATCTTAGGGCTTGGCTGTAGACATTGGATCATGTGATGTGTCCTGGATGGAAGCTGGAGGCATGTCGTTAATTGGTCAGTAGGTTTAGGTATAGGGTGGTGTTTATGTGACCATCACTTATTTGCACTGTAGTGTCCAGGAAGTGGATCTCTTGTGGAGACTGGTCCAGGCTGAGGTTGATGGTGGGGTGGAAATTGTTGAAATCCTGGTGGAATTCCTCAAGGGCCTCCTTCCCATGGGTCCATATGATGAAGATGTCATCAATGTAGCGCAAGTAGAGTAGGGGTGCTAGGGGATAAGAGCTGAGGAAGCGTTGTTCTAAGTCAGCCATAAAAATGTTGGCATACTGTGGGACCATGCGGGTACCCATAGCAGTGACGCTGACTTGAAGGTATGAGTTGTCCCCAAATCTGAAATGGTTGTGGGTGAGGACAAAGTCACAAAGCTCAGCCACCAGGTGTGCCGTGGCCTCATCAGGGATACTGTTCCTGACAGCTTGTAGTCCAGCCTCATGTGGAATATTGGTGTAAAGAGCTTCTACATCCATGGTGGCCAGGATGGTGTTTTCAGGAAGATCACCAATGCATTGTAGTTTCCTCAGGAAGTCGGTGGTGTCTCAAAGATAGCTAGGAGTGCTGGTAACGTAGGATCTGAGGAGAAAGTCCAAATAGCCAGATAATACTGCTGTAAGAGTGCCAATGCCTGAGATGATGGGGTGTCCAGGGTTTCCAGGTTTATGGATCTTGGGTAGCAGATAGAATACCCTGGTCAGGGCTCTAGGGGTGTGTCCGTGTAGACTTGTTCCTGTACTATAGCAGGGAGTTTCTTGAGCAGATGGTGTAGTTTCTTTTGGTACCCCTCAGTGGGATCAGAGGATAGTGGCCTGTTGAATGTGGTGTTGGAGAGTTGCCTGGCAGCCTCCTGTTCATAATTCGACCTGTTCATTCTGACTACAGCACCTCCTTTGTTGGCCCCTTTGATTATAATATCAGAGTTGTTTCTGAGGCTGTGGATGGCATTGCGTTCTGTACAGCTGAGGTTATGGGACAAGTTATGCTGGCTGTTCACAATTTCAGCCTGTGCACATCTGCAGAAGCACTCTATGTAGAAGTCCAGTCTGTCATTTTGACCGTCAGGAGGAGTCCATGCTGAATTCTTCTTCTTGTAGTGTTGGTAGGATTAATTTCAGATTCCAGATTAATTCCACTGCATTATTAGTGGTTTGCTCAAATGTATTAGCTGAAGTCTCGGTCATTCCATCGGATGCCACTTTATTAACATAATACCTAACCAACCAACCGTGCCTAAGGACAAGTAGCCTTTTCAAGTTACCTTTGGGACAGATATCCTTCCCTTTCTCTATGCAATAGATGGGCACTGATTTTGGCATAAGCGAAGGTACTTTGCAACAGGATCATGTAGGACAAAATTTCTGTGGACTCACCAGTATCATGGGAATTAACAGTTAAAGAAATGCAGAAAAATTAGGTGAAACATAATGAAGTTTTGGTGAAATAATATATTCTAGAAAGCTTAACTGAACATGGCAGTAGTCTTTTCTGACATTAGAATAATTGACAAATGGGAAGAAAATGAAGTGGCTCTGTAGCCAGTAACATCATTGTTTTATTATTTGTAAATAAAAATATAAGTAATTTTAAGAAATCCTCCCACTCCTTCCATGCTATTTAGTTATCCGTAATTACATGCATTAAAGTGATTTATGCTTCATGTTTTACATAGGCAGCGTTGGTCATTATTATCAAAGAGGGGCTAGTTGACTAGATGGACTAGTGGCTTCTTCCTCAATAATAGTCCCTGTGTTTCTCCATGTTCATCTTAAAAATATATAGGAGGAAAATAACTAATAAAAAGCCATTATACCATAAAATGTTTCTGTTTGTGTTTACAAGTTCAGTCAGTAATGAAGAAACCAATGTCAAAGAAAAACTTGAGTTTTGGGGTTTTTTGACATTTAATAAATGTGCCCTTTTTACCTATTACACCTGAAGAAACAAAGATTCCCTCTGTCATTTAATGGAAGAATTGATTTCTGCTTCTTTTATGTGAAAATAAAATACTCACCCAAAATGCCAAAGTCAGCGGCCATACTGAGAGACAAACATAGTTGCATGTTCATTCTTCAGGAAGGTGACAATGGGACTTGATCCTGAAAGGTGCAGAGCACCTTCAGCTTCCCAGTGCCCTGGCGGATGTCAAGTATGTCTGTAAATGTGAAAATATAAACACAAGCATCTATTGCTCATGAGCAAAATACATAATTTTTAGAGTATTATTTATTGTAACTAAGATGTATCTGTATTGATGTTCAATATATGTACAGCATGTTTATCCATTAGCTACTTTATGAGAAGCAATATTTTTATTTTGAACGTTATAAAGTTGTATTTTTCCGGGTTACATAAATGAGGGTGTTTGAGCTGGATGTCCTTTTCAACTTGCAAATTGCATGTAATTTAGCAGATTCATTTTGTTTCCTGTGAAATACAACTAACAGCTTTGGGACAGGTATCCCCTAATTCCTTCCTTTAAGACCTTGTTTTCTTTGATATAAGACCTTGCTTTCTGTGATATAAAAGCTTGACCATACACTACCAAACACTCCCTGAAGTGTTTGAGTACGAATGTTGTTTTATGTGTGGAAAAACAGCAGGGAGTCTCAATTCAGTTCCTCAAATTGCTTTCCTGCAATGCCTTACTAAGTAAGCTAACACTAATATAATTGTAGTTTTGCTGTTTCAAAGACGTTAAATTTGGTAAGCTAGTGCTTTCAGAGCTAATGCTCTTTCTACATTGAGGACATTTTGAAGGTGAAATAAAAGTAAATGTAATTCTATAAGAAAAATATTAAATTAGCTAGAATGATTGTGTGTTTCAAGGAGTGATGGTAGTGCTTTGTACATTGGTACCGAGGACTTGGTGGATGGGAGAAAGGATAATGATGCATTGGAATAGAATTTTAAGGAACATTATACAAAGCAAGAGATGTGATTATTAAGAAAAAGTAATTCTATGCCTGTACAGGTCCTGTGATTAATTTGAAATACTGTAAGTGCCCCACCAGTTATACAGAAATTGTTTATAATAGCTATTTCCGATTCCTGCCTGTTGCTTGAGTTACTAGAGATGTTCTAGGGAATCTGCTTTTGATCTGTGTATGATATGATCTAGTACAGTGTTTCCCAAACTTGGGACACCGTTTGTGCAGGGAAAGCCCCTGGCGGGTCGGGCCGGTTTGTTTACCTGCCCCGTCCGCATGTCCGGCCAATCGCGGCTCTCACTGGCCGCAGTTCGCTGCTCCAGGCTAATGGGAGCTGCTGGAAGCGGCAGCCAGTATGTCCCTCGGCCCGCGCCGCTTCCAGCAGCTCCCATTGGCCTGGAGCAGCGAACCGCGGCCAGTGGGAGCCGCGATCAGCCGGACCTGCGGACGGGGCAGGTAAACAAACTGGCCCAGCTCTCCAAGGGCTTTCCCTACACAAGCGGCATCCCAAGTTTGGGAAACACTGATCTAGTAAACTGAGCCCAGGGCTAGGAATCAAGAGAACTGTGGTCTATTCCTAAATTTGCTGCAGATATGCTGTGTATCCTTAGGCAAGTCATTTAACCTCTCTGTGTCTCAGTTTTCACTGCATATATCAAATGGGGATGATAAGACTTGTTTACCTTTCTAAAGTATTTTGAGCTGTGTAGAAGAACAAGAGCTACAGACCTGCAAATTCTTATTATTTATGGTGCCCCTTGTGCAGTAGCATAGTAATGTTACATACATTTTAAATAAAGCTATTTATATAGTTTCATTTCCTTAAAAAGTTCCAAATGTTTTTAAAAATACATTTTCACAAGAAAAAAATAATACTTATCATTCATAGAGGAATTTAGGATTGTTTTGGGTTTTTGTACTTAATATCTTTGTGAGTAGAAGCTGACAACAATACCCAGTATTGCCTGTTTACAGATTAAGGTCTTGATCCTGGTACTCATTCAATTCACTGCCAGGATTACCAGTAACTTCATTGTTCTCAAGATCAGTAGCATAAAGTAAAGGTAGTGAGCATTTACTAGGATATCTTTAGTTGTAAAATAATGGATACTATTGACAGGTAAATTTTAAGTGTCCATCTCTTGTCATCTGAACAAGTCATCCTGGTTTTACTTTATCCATCCCATGCTATCATAAATCTTTGTCTTAGATTCTTATTTTGTCAGTATTTTATTTGTCATAATTCATTGACTATCAGCAAATATATTGTAATATATTTTTTAAATATTACCGACATTTTAGGAGATGACCTACGCATCTATTACAACCTCTTTTTTGAGAAATGGGGAGAGGCCAGCAGTTGTTTTGTAAAAAGCAACAGAGGGTCCTGTGGCACCTTTAAGACTAACAGTCTCAAAGGTGCCACAGGACCCTCTGTTGCTTTTTACAGATTCAGACTAACACTGCTACCCCTCTGGCAGTTGTTTTGTGTGGATTATAAAGAGTATATTTAATCAGACTGCACATTGAAGAGGTTCTACTGCCTCTTAAATTGTTTTAGAAGAAATAATATAATTTATCAATGTGGTTTATATTTTAGGGGGCTTTTTCATGTGCATTTTCTTTACATGCTAAGGTGAGAAACTCATTGACACAAATAAGAAAATTATTTATGGCACAGGCCTTTCAAATATATGGGTATATACTACTTAGTATTTTTTAAAATCAGCTGCTTAACTTAGTGTAGTTCTGGATTTTCTGAAATCCACTGAAATGCAGCCTGGGTATCTGAAAGGCATGGTAGAGTTCTTAAATAGTATCATTAGTGGAGGCAGTAATAAAAAAAAATGCCAGCAATTGTTTTAAATATACCATAAAAACACTTAGATGTCTGAGTGGGTTGTGTAGGTGGTTGAAACATCTCAGTCTGCGGGCCAGTTTCTACTATTTGTGGAGTTACTCTGTGTCATACACTGAGAGCAGAATTTGGTCCTGAAATTTAAAGTTGAAATTACTAATTACCGGTATATATTTCATGGTTTTACAACAGTCGATATTCTGACATGTGAAAACTCATCCAAAATAAACCGAAAACTAAATATTGTCTTATCTGGTAAAAGAATACTACCTAGAAGTTAGATCATTATCTAAAGACTTTTATTGTAACTCCTGTAGCTATAGTGTATCTTGAAATGATATATTTCCAGTATTTTTTATTTTTAACTGCTGTGTTACTGAAATTGTGATTATTTTTTTTCTTATACAATATCCATGAATTTGATTTCTCAATTTGCTTCCCCCCCTTTAAGATCCCAGAGGCGTATTTTATTAGAGATCCTCATACTTTCCTCCTTACAAAGGACTTTATTAAGGTATATGTGTTGTATTTGGTGCAAAGAAATCTCTCAAGACCTTAACTGCATGTCCTCACAGGTTAACATTTTCACATGTAACCCCAGCTATTGGAAATAAGAACGGTTATTTGGTTAACTGAAGCATGCTTGAAAGGAGAAGCAAAGCTTGTCTACAAAATACTAACACTTGGATGAGTCTGCAGCCTGAGAGAAGAGCACCCGGTGAATTTTCTGGACTTTTTTCATGGCTGACTTAGGATTTGCTTGCATTGTCAAATAGTGTGTTGACCTATCTCTTTGATGCATATTGATTATGACAATCACTCTCCTTTCCCTGCAGGCCATGGAGGCACAGATACAGAACTTTGGACAGACGCCATCTCAGTTGCTTATTGAGCCACATCCGCCTCGGAGCTCTGCCATGCACCTGGTGAGATATAACTGCTGGTTGAGAATTTATTTCCTTTCAACCTGAGGATCCTTTATAGGTCATAAAATACCTATTTAAGTAACACTTTCTTTTCATGCCCTGAGTTGCCTACAATGCCATAGCCCTTACTCTGTGCAGAAATTGAATGCAGGCTCTTAGACAGCACGGTGGAAGTTGGAATAGCTCTAACTTCCTACAGTCACTGACTTCTGTTGCCCAATCTTGGATTTAAAAACTATCTTCATAAATATGTATTTGCTGAGTATAACTGCATGAAATAAAAATGACTGCATGCTTTTCTCATATTGAACATTTTGTTTCAAAAAAAGGGGAAACGTTCGAGGGTGATTTATGGACATTGGCTGCTTGTCAGGAAAGAAGAAATGTAGTTCAAATCATGCTGGAACCCTTCTGTCCATTCCTGTGAAAGAACACATCATGTCCTTGTAATTTCAATTTGAACTTCAGCATTAATTACCAACGCACTCTTTTATGTGCTCATTACAAAGAATTATATTATGTAGCCAAAGTGAAAAATACTGATATCTGTCCCTATTAGTGTCTTCGGTTTAAACATCTGAGGGCAAGAAACTTCCTATGAAGTTTCAGTAAACAGATCATAATATTTTCATTAGCTTTCATAGATTCCATTACCCATAAGGAAAATCACATTGTGCAAATGGCAATTCCTCTGGAAATTTCAGTTTTGCTCTTTTTTTAATTAAACAGTATCTGCAAATTTACATGATAGATAGATATTTTAGATCTTAAAAATGTAGATAATGTATTTTAGACAGCAGTTTAAATCAGTAGATTCAGAAAATTCCTAGAATTCATCCTAGTTGATACAGCAGTTAATTTATGAAGACATCTAATACATGCAAATTGGGCTTCACGAAGCAATGGACTTAAATTGCAGCAAGGGAGGTTTAGATTGGACATTAAGAAAAACTTCCTAACTGTCAGGGTGGTTAAGCGCTGGAATAAATTGCCTGGGAAGGTTGTGGAATCTTCATCATTGGAGATTTTTAAGAACAGGTTAGACAAACACCTGTCAGGAATGGTCTAGATAATTAGTCCTGCTACCAGTGCAGGGGACTGAACTAGATGACCTCTCGAGGTCCCTTCCAGTTCTGTGATTCATATAATCTCACTGATGATAAAAATATTACTAGCCATGAGAAAAAATTATATTTTACATACAGAATTATCACCCTGATTTTATAATCATTTATACCTTTTAATATGATTTGTAAGGAATAAAAAGTAAAGTCAATTCATGTAGTATTCTCTAAAGGATTAACTTAAATCTACAATGCACTGAGTTCCTCCTCTAAAAATTCTTGTTTTAGCCATTGGACTTTATACAATTGTATGTTTCTGATGTAATATTGGGTTAACTGACTCTTCTATTTGACTCCTTTCTACAGTGTATGAATATTAACTGTTCTGATCATTTTGTATTTTGATTTTTTGAATTAATGCTGATTTATCACTTTACAACCTGCTATGATAACCTAATGGACCTTAACCAAACCTTTTCTCTATTTGTCCTCATGTAATGATCCAGCAATAGTTTTCCCTCCTATATTGCTAGTGCAGATAGCATTGTTTTCCCTGTATGTACACATGTTTGCCTACTCATTTTAACCTTGTTTTCCCTCAGACCTCCTCACTAATTGTGTTATCCCTTCTGTTTTCTTCTGCTCTCTTCTCCTTTCTACTCAACAGTGTTTCCTTCCACAGAGTCCACTCATGTTTAAAGATCAGATGCAGCAGGATGTTATAATGGTGCTGAAATTTCCATCAAATTCTCCTGTCACACACGTGGCAGCCAACACGCTTCCCCACCTTACCATTCCTGCAGTGGTAACTGTGACTTGCAGCAGACTTTTTGCAGTGAATAGATGGCACAACACAGTAGGTATGTGCTCATAGATAGATCTCTTATTTAAACATTCTGTAAGCGGTGCATCTTTTAAGTTTCAAGTAGAGTATCTGGGTTAATCCCACTCGCCTACAGATAGGCAACAAATTTTTACCCACTTATCCCTCTGTATAGTGAGTACTCACAGTGTCCATTTTCCATGGTATCACTCCAAGAAGCACCCTACCTAAAGCCACCACATCAGCTTGGCAGCCAATTGCTTTGTTGCTACATCGGTATCAGTCTTTAATGTAACATTTTTGGGACAGTACTATTATTCTTGACACCACATATATAATATGCCACAATTTTCAGGAATACATAGTGCTGGGCTAGCTAGTATGTGTATATCACTGTTCACTATTTGAGGGAGTGTCTCTAAGGTGCCACAAGTACTCCTGTTCTTTATTCAGATGTCGGTCACAAGAGTCAATAGTACAAGCAAAAACTAAAGGACTGTGTTCCTTGGCTCCACTTACAGAGTGTCCAGTATGGATGAAGTAGAAGAACTTAATCATTACCCCTGTGAACAACTAAGTGGTCATCTATCTATTTCAACATTCCCTTCTATTCTAAATGTTTCTGTGCTCTGACACTGTGCAATACACATGTAAATGGTGTTGCACAGCTATCTGGTTAGAGGTAGTTTAAGCAAATCCAGGTATCTGACTTATCATTACCTTTGAGTATTATATCAGGTACCTCCACATTCAGAGGTACCCAAAGTTTATCCAGAGTTTTACACATCTCTTTTTAAAAGAGAATTATATTAATTTTGCTCAGCCTTATAGCGTAAAAGTTTGAAGGGTAAGAAGTAGTCATTGATGTATATAAATTGTGAAATGGAAATGTATTTAAAAGATGTTTTCTGTTCAGAATTAGCAATCTAAGCCTGCTACAGGTGGTGGCCATGTGGCTAAAAGAGTCATTTGCTTACAGTCATTTGTGACACTGGCAGTTGAGAAACCCAGTGTAAGAGACCATAAACAAGTCAGTGTCCTACAGTACTTTAATACTAATTTTAATAACATTGTTCTGTTAGTCTTTCAAGTCTTCTGGGGACATTGGCTAACCACCTTTGCCCATTAGCAGGCCCCTTGGGGAACCTCCTTGTATGTGTTACTGACTCCTCCATTTCTTAAAAGGATCTTTTAGTGGGCAGTAGAACAGTGGGATTAGTGAAACGCACCCGCTCCCACCACTTTAGTGAGACAAAGGTAAATAATAGCTGGTGCGGTAGCTAAGGAAACCTCAGGTGTTCCCTAGCAATCATGCTTTAGTTAAGAGAAGCCTTATAGGCCTTGATTTTTCCTTGAGGTTCATGTAACTATTTTGTTCACTTACATCCACGTAAAACACGAACCTCTTTGCTAACATGCAGAATTCAGTTCACAAACCATATGTGAACTAAACCATGCATCCTTTGTGCGACCCTGGTACTTATCTAAAACACCACAATGCTTTTTGAATAAATAAGGCAAAAGAGAAGGGTACACAAAACAGTCAAGAAATCCAAAATAAATCCTACACTGTTCTTAGCTTTTACACTGTATGTGCCATTTTCTGTTACTTCACAACTGCATAATTTAGAACAGAGTATCAGTCTTAATGCTGAATTTTCTAATTCTTGCTGGTTTGGTTTACAATCTTAAAAAGTCTCTCTTGCCTACTTAGATTTAAATTATAAAAGAACTTTTAAAGGTGTGTATTCTATTATAAAACTGTGACATCATTTAATTGTAGTGTTTTTTACTTAATTATTCCAACAATAATAATCCAACAATCTAGCATTTAGAATAGGTTCATGAACATAAAACTGTAGATACTCAGGTACCATCATAAGATGTAAACACAGCTTAATTTTTCCATAATAGCTTGTGCATTGTGCATTAATACTAAGTCTCTAGCTTTCTAAGGTGAGGTGTTAAACTACTGATTTGTGAAATGGATTTTACAAGGTTAATTGAGGACCATCTTACTTTTATGACATGCTACTCTAGAGATTTATTTCATTAGTAGAAACTGACTATATTATTACTAAATATAAGGATAGTCAGTGGAAGATCCTTAATTTAAAAGGTATGGTGATAGTAAGTTTCAAATGTCTGTTGACATTACAGAAGATTAGGTTTGTCTTCTGACCTTGGAAAGAGTCATTTGCCTTCCCCCCACCAACTATCCTGCATCCAAATTGTGGTACCTCCCTCACAAGTGTCTTGCGCCACCAATTTTGCCTCTCCATCCCACTCCTTTTGTGAGGATTACTTGCAGTGATAAATAGGGCCTAAAAGTTGTGGCTCAGTAATATAGAAAAGAAAAAAGCATTAATGTTTGCAGCCTGGTATAGCAAACTCCTGTATAAGAAAGGAGGATGATTTGTCTGACATTGATATACCATGCTCCCGGATACACACATCACAACACCAGCAGATAGTGTTTTCTGCCATCTTTGGTTGACCAGGAGACTTTTCCTCTCCCTATCAGATTAGGACTTTACCATTGAAGTGTCCTCAGGACTAGACCATTGCAACTCGCTCTATATTAAGAGACTGTATATTAAGAGACTCCACAGCAATACTACTATTGGTATATTATCTCTGAAACTACCTCACAATATCTAATTCACCAAGGCAGATACACTTCAGAATGACAATGCATCTAAAGAAATCCAAGCTAAAACACTCAGGGGCTTGGGGCACAATATTCTAAGTCTTATATAGAATCATAGAAATGTAGGGATGGAAGGGTAATTAAGAGGTGACTCAGTCCAATCCCCCATGCTAAAACAGGATTAAATATACCTGGACCAGGGGCAGGCAACCTATGGCATGCGTGCCGCTTTCGGCATGCGAGCTGATTTTCAGTGGCACTCACACTGCCCGGGTCCTGGCCACCAGTCCGGGGGGCTCTGCATTTTCATTTAATTTTAAATGAAGCTCCTTAACCATTTTAAAAACCTTATTTACTTTACATACAACAATTGTTTAGTTATATATTATAGACTTATAGAAAGAGACCTTCTAAAAACGTTAACATGTATTACTGGCATGCAAAACCTTAAATTAGAGTGAATAAATGAAGACTCGGAACACCACTTCTGAAAGGTTGCTGACCCCTGCCTAGACCATAAGAACATAAGACTGGCTATACTGGATCAGACCAAAGATCCATCAAGCCCAGTATCCTATCCTCTGACAGTGGCCAATGCCAGATGCCCCAAAGGGAATGAACAGGCAGGCTATCATCAAGTGATCCATGCCCTGTCACCCAATCCCAGCTTCTGGCAAACAGAGGCTAGGGTCACCATTCCTGTCCATCCTGGCTAATAGCCATTGATGGACTTATCTTCCATGAATCTATCTAGCTCTCTTTTGAACCCGTTATAGTATGTGTGTATATTCATATTCTGCAGTAGTCTCCATTTCCTCTTATGGAGACTTGGGAAGAAAAGGAAATAAATATATATATTTATATGTCACTTTCCAGACATTTTATATATATATATATATAAATATAAATTACATACGCTGTAAGGGCAAACAGTCTAGTGGTCTGGCATGGAAAAGATCATCATGTTATGTCCCAATTTAAATCTCTTAGTCCCCTCTCCCAATCAATTGTGGATACCAAGCTTGAGATCTTGCAACATGACTGATTCGCTGGGTCCAGAGTTATACTTGTTAGAGGATTTGATAAATGTATTTTCAGTAAATTGGCCACAAATAGTAGAAAACTCTGAAATGTCAATTCTGATTAAAACATCACAGATTATAGACGATAAGTGCTGCTTACTTTACACAATTTCAGTTTGCAGCACAAAGCAAATTAGATATCATTTTCTTTTTAATTATAGTTTTCTTTTAAGTAAACTGAAAAAATAATGAAGCAGTTTCAATGAGCAGAACATTTCCAACATGGGTTTAGAATGTTATTCCCCAAACGGATGGAATTTATGCACTTGTACTTTTATACTGCCATTTAAGATAGATCTACTCTGTCAGAATAGTATGTTAATATAAACTATCCATGTGTGATGGGAGAGGGGCCTCATCTTATTACTAGCTCCATCACTCACTATTGAACAATCAGTTCAGAGAAATGTGTAAATGTTATCTTCTTCACACACGTATAGGGGTCATCATTGTAAAAGCCAAGAACTACTAACAGTTAACCACACGTATTCAAGATATGTATTGCTAAGCATAGGAGGAAACTCTGGTCCAATACACTGTATGGTGACGCTTGGCAAATAATGACTTTTTAATTATAGCTCTACATTGCACCAACAGTAATGACTCTCTAGTAGCACTTGTGTGGACTAGGTTTGCTAAATGCAGCACTCCCTGGCTAGGCCCCTGAAATATCTCTTATACTAGCTGTGGCTGGAATAGAGGTAGCTATGCCAGCTTTACACCACTCATGGATTTCCCTCCAAAAAAGGAATCTCCAGTTGGCTGTTTAAGTCAGTTTCCCTCCCCTTTTGTACCACTGTGCTGGCTCTGTGAGGCTCTGTCCCAGTATTTATATATAACATAATGGTCGATTACACCATTGTAAATCAGGAGTTGATTTGCTGAAGTGAGCAATAGCAGATGTTGGCTCAAAGTTAGCACATATATTTGTATTTAATTTTATTTATTTATTTGAGTAAATAACTTATATATTTTGTCACAGGGAAAAAGGAATCTTAAAAATTGATAGAACAAGATTAAGCATTTTTATGGGGTATAATCATTTTACAATTCTAATACTGGAAAAACAATGTGAAAATTTTGTAAGCAAGTTCCATATTTGTTTTATTCCTCCTTTCATCTGTAGGCCTCAGGGGAGCCCCAGGATATTCTTTGGATCAAGCCCATCATCTTCCTATTGAAATGGATCCATTGATTGGTATGTCAAAAATAAAAGTATGGTTACACTGTTTTCAAGAATTGTTGCTTAAGTTATATTTGTATGTTGTGCTTCATTTTACACAGAAAACAGGCAAATATTAATTCTTTTTCGAGTGTTTGCACATGTGCATTCTACTGTTGGTGTGTGCACACCCCATGCACAATCACCAGAAATATTTATTTCTCAGTGGTACCCATTAGGGTAGATTTTCTTTGTTTATCTGCTTTTTTGTCAATCCCCGGAGCCAAGGGATGCCTCAGTCACTGGGCTTCAAGCCCTGCGTTTTCTGTAATAAAGCTATGCCCTTGAGTGACTTGTGCTCAAGTGCGCTGGAGAAGCTCATACTGGGGACCATTGCCAAATTTGCAAGGACTTAAGCCTCACATAGAAAAAGATGGGAAAGCCAGGTTAAACTTTCTGCTCATGAAGGTGAGACTGAGATCTCCATCTGAGCCAGGCTGGTCACACTTAGCACTGAATGCCCCAGTGTCAGTAAGGAGTGCCGCTTCTACTGTATAGAGTCCCAGTACTGATCCAAATCCCCCAGTGCCTAGGAAGAGTCATAAAAAGCAGACTACCAAAAGAGGGTGATCCACAACACTCCTCTGCCTCGTTACCGCAGAAGCTGGCAACATTGACTCCAGCACCTACACGGGTACCATCGAGTCCAGAGCCAGAAGAAGCTTTCATATCTGCGACACTGCATTGTACCAACACTATGCTTGAGGCATTTGCGGCTGCCAGGGATTTCCTCTCGCTGTTGGTACTGGTTTGGCTGGCAGTAAAACAGCTATTGCTATTGGTGTCAGCGGGCACAGGGGAACCAGCTGGATCATTACAACTCTCAGTACTGGACAAACTTCACCTACCCATTACAGCTCGCCCAACAGTACCATCAGAGGGGAAACCTGCGATGCTGGCCTCTCTACAAACCTCTCCACCTAGGCACCAATCACCGGCACCATCAGGGGCTGCACCCCTGTGGTCATTAGAAAAAGAGTCATCCTCTTCTGAGTAGGCGATTGGGTCTCTTGTCCTCAAATCTGCACTCATTACACCTCCAAACGTTCCCACCCTTCCATGGATCCAGTCACAGGAGTACCATCAAGTGGTGGCCAGGAGGTCACTGGGGTCTGAAACTGATCCTGTGGCCCTTTTGGAATTTGTGGTATTTTTCCCCAGTTTCCAGAGCATATGCCAGGTGCTCCTATTCAGTGGCTTCAAAAAAGGCGTCCTTCACCTTCCCACCAGATGGGCACTTCTTCCCAACTCCGGTACTGAGCTGCTACCAGACTTCAGGAGCAGGCACAACAGGATCCCATAGATCAAGAAGGGGAGGAAGAGCATCAGAAACCAGTGCTGGCCTCCTCCCCTGACACAGCAGTCTCAGGAGGTGGCATGTTGCCTCCTCCAGATGACTTAAAGGCTCACCAGGAATTGTTCAAATGGGATGGCCTTAAATCTGGGCATACAGATGGGAGTAGTAAAACAGTCCTCCCACAGCCTGCTCGATATTTTAGCCACTGCAGGTCCTTCTAAAGTCATTCCTCTCAATGAGGCCATTATGGATCTTGTTTAAGAGCCTATGTCAGATCCCTGCATCCCCTCCCCCCACTTCAAAAAGGGCTGAGCAAAAGTGCTATGTACCTGCCCAAAGTATCAGCTCCTTTACACCCATCCCCTCACCTCCAGGTCCCTAATACTATCAGCAGCCAACGAGAGAGAAAGGCCGGGACATCAGGGTGCAATCCCAAAATCAAAGGACTCAATAAGATTAGACCTCTTTGATAGGGGAGTTTATTCTGTGGGCGGGAGTTACAACTCAGAATTGCAAATTAGCAGATGTTGTTGGGCAGACATGACTTTAATACACGGGACTCCATGCAGAAATGTAAAGACTTGCTGACACAAGATGCTAGGCAATAGTTCTCCCTAGTGGACGAGGGAAAATCGGTGGCAAAGGTCTCATTATAAGCTGCTCTGGACGCGGCTCATATGGCTGCTAGGTACATGGCTTCCATGCATAGGAGTTCCTTGTTACAGTCCTTGGGCTCCCGCACAAGGTCCAGCAAACTGTCCAGGACCTGCCCTTTGAGTGATCCTCATTCTTTTCGGAACAGAGAGAGACAAAGCTCCGTGGGCTAAAGGACTCAAGGATGACTCTAAAGTCCCTTGAGTTGTACACCCCAGTCCCTTCCAGGAAACACTACAGGCCTCAATAATCCATCTATTACTCTGCCATGTCTACCTGTCAGGACCTACAGAGAAAAAGGAATAGGGGTTATAGGCGTAGACCATCTTCCCCTTCTGCAACTGCACCAATGCCCATCCCACCTAGCTCTCCAGGGTGTGGAAGTGTGGTTTACATCAAGGCCACACAACACAAGATGAGATGTTCACCACAGAGGATACACCACCAAGAATTGGTTGAAACTATCATAAAGAACAAAATTGTCAGACACATAGATGAACATAATTTGTTGGGAAATAGTCAACATGGTTTTTGTAAAGGGAAATCATGCCTCACCAATCTACTAGAATTCTTTGAGGAGGTCAACAAGCATGTGGATATAGTGTATTTAGATATTTCAGAAAGCCTTTGACAAGGTCCCTCACCAAAGGCTCTTAAGCAAAATAAGCAGTCATGGGATAAGAGGGAAGGTTCTCTCATGCATTAGTAACTGGTTAAAAGATAGGAAACAAAAGGTAGGAATAAATGGTCAGTTTTCAGAATGGAGAGAGGTAAATAGTGATGGTCCCCAGGGATCTGTACTGGGCCCAGTCCTATTCAACATATTCATAAACGATCTGGAAAAAGGGGTAAACAGTGAGGTGGTAAAATTTGCAGATAATACAAAACTACTACTCAAGATAGTTAAGTCCCAGGCAGACTGCGAAGAGCTACAAAAGGATCTCACAAAACTGGGTGACTGGGCAACAAAATGGCAGATGAAATTTAATGTTGATAAATGCAAAGTAATGCACATTGGAAAATATATTCCTAACTATACATATACAATGATGGGGTCTAAATTAGCTGTTACCACTCAAGAAAGAGATAGTTGTGGATAGTTCTCTGAAATCATCCACTCAATGTGCAGCAGCAGTCAAAAGAATGAACAGAATGTTGGGAATCATCAAGAAAGGGATGGATAATAAGACAGAAAATATCATATTGCCTCTATATAAATCCATGGTACGCCCACACCTTGAATACTGCGTGCGGATGTTGTCACCCCATCCCTCTCGCCCCGCCCAAAAAAAATACATTGGAATTGGAAAATGTTCAGAAAAGGGCAACAAAAATTATTAGGGTTATGGAACGGCTTCCGTATGAGGAGAGATTAATAAGACTGGGACTTTTCTGCTTGGAAAAGAGATGACTAAGGGGGGATATGATAGAAGTCTATAAAATCATGAGTGGTATAGAGAAAGTAAATAAGGAAATGTTATTTACTCCTCCTCATAATACAGAACAAGGGGCCACCAAATGAAATTAATAGGGAGCAGGTTTAAAACAAACACAAGAAAGTATTTTTTCACGCAACACACTGTCAACCTCTGGAACTCAATGCCAGAGGGTGTTGTGAAGGCCAATACTCTAACGGGATTCAAAAGGGAGCTAGATAGATTCATGGAAGATAGGTCCATCAATGGCTATTAGCCAGGATGGGCAGGAATGGTGTCCCTAGCATCTGTTTGCCAGAAGCTGGGATTGGGTGACAGGGCATGGATCACTTGATGATAACCTGTCTGTTCATTCCCTTTGGGGCACCTGCCATTGGCCACTGTCAGAGGACAGGATACTGGTCTTGATAGACCTTTGGTCTGACCCAGTATGGCCGTTCTTATGTAAGAATTGACTCCATACATTTTCTTTGTTAGGTCTGGGATTATAAAGGGACCGCCTTCATTTTCCCATAGTTCAGTGTGTAGCTGTTTTATCGGAGAATACTTCTGCAATGTACTTAAAATATTAGCACATATTATACAATGTGTTAGGCAGTTTATCAAGAATTTTCACAGCATATAAAATCTTTTGTCTTATTCAAAGGGAAACCTGAAGACTCACAATAATTTTATATTTCTGACATCCAGTATAGACAGCTCCAAATGTTTATATTCAAAATGCTTACTGAACAACAAATTCACAGTTCATTGAAAGTTAAATGTATTCATTTTCTCCCTTAAGTGCATGACAGGAAGGTGTTGGAATGGCTTATTCGTAAATGTGTTTTGCATTTCTTTACAGCCAATAACTCTGGTGTGAACAAACGGCAGATCACAGACCTTGTGGATCAGAGCATCCAGATCAATGCACATTGTTTCGTGGTCACAGCAGATAATCGCTACATTCTTATCTGTGGCTTCTGGGACAAGAGCTTTCGGGTTTATTCTACAGAAACAGGTGACTGTAAACACAATATCCTGTTTCTTATGGGCTCCTATGTCACTATATCGCTGTTAGTCACAGTAACAGTATTTAATGCACAGTGCTTACCACCCAAGAAATTATAGAAACTCTTCTTTATAAAGATCTGCTTGTAATAGCTTACGGATATTATTTTGAAGATAATGGATGTAATAGAAAAGCAAAAAGTTTACTGTTTTGCTAATGAAAGCTATACAAACCATTATGATATCAATTAATTGTTTCCTTGTGTAAAAAGGTGAACCAAAGCTATTTATTATATTACAATATTTTTTTGATTGGGTGGGTTGATTTGTTTTACATGGACTCTACATTCAGTTGTTTGGTTTTAGTGATAGTGAGTGGTTCTTTGTTTTGTTGATCTAATGTAAAAGCAGATTTACACAATATACTACCCATAGTCAGTAGAATTTTTTGTTTCTTTGTTTTTGTTTTGTGTTCTGATCAAATTTCCACTGTAAGATATTTGGAGCCCGTATTACTTAAAAACTGATTAGAGTATCAGAAAACAATGACTAACGTTGTAGACCTGCAGTTGATGTTAATGTGGAACAAATATAGGTACTTTCAATATAATATTGTAATATCGTTATGGAACAGTTCATTTGATTATATATATTAACAATCATTCATGAGACTATGTAAAATCATTTTCCACAGCAGGAAGTTAGAAGCTCATGGAACAATGACTGTTGGGCAGGGATGGTGTCCCTAGCCTCTGTTTGCCAGAAGCTGGGAATGACCAACAGGAAATGGATCACTTGATGATTTCCTGTTCTGTTCATTCCCTCTGGGGCACCTGGCATTGGCCACTGTTGGAAGACAGGATACTGGGCTAGACGGATCTTTGGTCTGACCCACTATGGCCGCTCTTATGTTTTTATGTTCTTTTAACATTTAAGATCAGGGCTTGAGGTGTGGCTGATCTGCACAGAACAAAGGACCAGGAAGTGCAAAGGTGAATAGTTTAAAGCTCACCTTTGCACTTTCCTGATCTTTGAGCAGCCTCTGTACGGGGCCATCCATCCTGCATCAAGTTAGAGCAGCCTTTGGGCTGTTGAAATTACTGCTGGCTACAAATGTCCAAAAGGGCCAAAAACATGGTTGAATTAAATTTATTTGGTTTCACTGTTATTTAAATTTGCTTTTTGTCAGTGGTATAAAAAAGAATACGAATACACACAGAAACCAAACTTGTAATTTCTTTACTGCAGGAAAATTAACTCAGATTGTTTTTGGCCACTGGGATGTAGTTACTTGCCTTGCCAGATCAGAATCCTATATTGGTGGTGATTGCTATATTGTCTCTGGATCTCGTGATGCTACCTTGCTTCTTTGGTACTGGAGTGGCCGACACCATATTATAGGAGATAATCCAAATAGCAGTAAGTATATATTGTGATAAACACCTGCTAACTTTATATTCTGTATCTTGATTATTAAATCTGTTCCATTAACATCAATAAAACTTATAAAATGTATATGTTATTCTTGTGAATTGCAAGTACAGTATAATAGTGATGAGAAATTAGTTCAGAAAAAAGTGAATATAGATATTTAAAGGGCTTATGTGTAATAAAAATATTTTTGATAAATCATTTCAAGGCCTAATCATAACTTGAGAGCATTTTCTTAAATTCATAATTATTCCTATCACCTCTATCATCCTGTTGCAACATACTGGAACAAAAAGAGTTGGCTTTGTACCCTCAAGAAATCCATATTTTGATTTCTCCTTCCCCGTAACTGTTTCCATTCCATTTTAATTAATTAACTTTTGTTATTTTGTAAGGTCATCTCCTCCCCCACCCTTTTTTTCTTTTTACGCCGTATTGCAGATGTTAACCTGCACAAACAAAGGTGTCACAAATACTGAGGAATCAAATGAGTAACTCTGAGGAACAGTCTTAAAGGGGAGTACAATATTGTTATAGAAGTGATGTGTTTGAATAAAAATAGGGAAAAATAAAATGTCAGTAAAAGTTTCCATGTGATTTGTGAGGGAAGGCTAGATTTATTATTATTATGTTATTCCTCTGTGGTGGAAAAGGGCAGCTTTTTGACAGTGCACCAGAACAGCTTGGGACAAGAGTAAATCAGATAGAGATAAATATTCAGTAATCATTTGCTGAGTCCCTATTGAGAAAATAGATAATAAAAGGCTAAAATGTATACTAAGAATGCAATTAGAGGAATTTTCTGTTGATCATTCAGGTAATCAAGATGTTTGCTATTGTCTTTCAATATGGGAACAAAAATGTTTACTGTTCTGTCAGCTAAAAACTAATGGACTCCAAGATGCAATTTGTAAAATTGTAGAACAGTTCTGTGAGTGTTCTATAGAATTTCATAGACATTTTGTTGAATATGGTAAGAGCCCAAAGTGAAAATATTTACAATATTTGTGCATTTCCCAGACTTTTATTCTGCTTGTGTTACTTGCTGAGTTTTTAAAAAGTTTTACACGGTTATGTTAAATAAAAGGAAGGAATTAATTATCTCAGATTTGGAACTATAGTGGAGGCTAGTATGTACATATATAATATACACACATTCTCATCCAGGGAATGTCACTGTAGAGGTCTGATAGCAGAGATAAAAATGGAAGGGGTGAATCTGTGAAGATGTCTATGGCATTATCTATATAATACTATTCGAGGATTGTCACTCTGTGTGTCACTGAAATGTGGAATGTTGAGTTATTGTGCAGCGATGGAAAGAGCTACAAGTGTGGTTGAGAATTGTTTTTGTTCAAATATCATCAGGTTCAACCATCACTGGAATTCAGAGTCTATTACCATCCAGTTTTAAGTTCTCAGTCATTTTGACTTTATGAATTAAACACATGCAGTGTACAGCTACAGTAAGGCATGTCTTTAGTCCTAGACCATTCAGATATCATAGATAACTCAACCAACCACCACCCCTACTCCATAGCTAATTTGAATACAACAATATCATTGGATGTATGAAAGAGACTGCACAGATGGTAAAATACTTGGCCTAGCTGCCAAACCTGTGAGACACTAGAGGAGGCCAAAATCTAAATCTAATCTAATCTGATTCAGCTAATGGAAATCCTTTCTTGGGGGAAAAAATTGATTGCCTTCTACATCTTTTCCTATATGGGTTACAGGCAACTTCCCTAAGAGTCCATTTGACCGTTGTTTTGTTTTTTCCTGAACGTATGTTGGTAAGCGATAAATCAGTTTCTGCCCTTTGGTAACGGGCTTATTGCATTTTAAAACTCTATACACAGTCCCTGAATCCTTCTTTTAACCATCCAGGTATCAATGTCACATTCCAGACATGCAATCCAGACAAGTGAGGGGTTGTATCACCACCTGCTATGCAAGCTTGGGTGCCTCACAATGCTTTGCTGTTTTAGCTCCCAACCTGGGCAACTCACACACAGCCTAACAGCATGCAGGTCACACCCTGAGTGTCTGTGTATAGCTACAGCTCTGGCCCAGCAACTCTGACTTCAGCAGCCTGTCAGCAACATTCCAGTCACACTCTGGCTTCCAGCAATCTTGGTTATTACCTGCAGGGTGATCCCAACACACTCCTAATTTCAAATTGGCCCCCCAAATGTGTGTTCTGCACTGTCCAGCCCTCTCCTGGACAATCCAGATACTGGAGCTCCATTGCCCCATAAGAGGTCAATGTACAACTGTTTGCTAACTCAAATGGAGTTACCAAGCAGTTCAGATTAACACTGGATTAGTTTTGATTAAAGAATGAGACAAGGTTTATTTAACTACAAAGCAAGAGGCTGTAAGTGAGTACAAGTATAAGGCATTAAAGTCAAAAATGGTTACAAGAGAAATAAAGATAGAATGCTTTCTAGTAGCTAAACTTAACAAGCTAGACTTGGTTCAAAGTAAAATCCTTACTACATGTTCCCAGCAATATTGTTGACCAAATTCTTAGGTCAGAATCTCCCATGAAGTCAAAGAGCTGGTTCTTTTGTCTTCTTACGTGAAAGAGTGATAGGAAAAGAGCCCTCAGGGTAGTTTTGCCCCTCGTTTTTATAGTCCAGTCACCCTTTGAAGTAGAGTGTTCTGAGGATTACCCCTCAAAGGATTACCCCTGTTTTTTTCAAACAGTAAAGAAGGTGAAATGGAGTCTGGTGGTGAAGGTGTCTCCATGCTTTTTCTTCTCCCTTGTGTATGCTGACCAGTTCTTTTTCTCACTACCCAGAACGCACAAGTTCACAGACAGACTCTTGAGCTGAAGTAGTAAATGTTGTTTATTTGCTGCTTCAGTGAGTGATCAGTCCACCAATAGGGTTAAATGCAAGTGCGCCTCCACTTTCGGCTGCTTTCCTAAAATACATTGTTACAAAGTTATTCATTATATACTGTATAAACACTTTCCTGCCTACCACTAAGATTAGTTTGCTAACTCAGTTGTTTACCTGATTGGACTGCTGGCCAAATTGTTTATCTGACCCCACTGCTGATCAAGTTGTTTACCTGGCTGTTCTCTTTCCTTGACAGACAAGCAGGCATCTTTTCACATGTTCCAACACCTAAAATATATATATATTTTACATATCAAATCCTACAGCTAAATGCAGATTTGGCTTGTCTGCTGCCATTTTCCCCTCTTGCTGTCTCAAGGACCCTGTTTACTAATTCCATGTAAATTGAGGTAAACACACATTCCTTTGTCCAGATTAGACCCGTTTAATCATTTTTGCCTAGTCGGGGCTGTGTCGGTTTCGCCATGATATTATTGACCAGCAAGTTATTAGCTTTCAAATGATATCTCACAAGGCATATTTTGTACAAATAGTATATAGGATGTGAATGCAGGGTGCTTTCATTCATAATCATGTATTCAGGTCTCTAGCAAGAAAGATTTTATCCCTTATAGCCATGACTTCAAGTTGTCAAATAAGTGACTGTTTCACACTAATAATTTTCACAAGGCTGAAATGGTGTTTTATACACATTTTATGATCCTCTCAAAGATTCTTGTTATTGGAGATACAAGGGTTAAGTTAATGAAATAATTCTGTTAGGAAATATTTCTTTGTTGCATCAACATTTCTTATACATTTATTGCTAGTAGATTAGGACTTATCTTGTAGGAAAAATGAAAGTAAGATGTTCAGTGTAAGTTAAATCCAATTAGTTAATATCTTTAGAATGGCTCCCTAGAAAGATGTAGATGATATTTTCAGAAAAGGATTAGTTTCTTAAGAGCTGTCATCTGGAGACACAGATAAGATATTTTATATCACAGACTGTAAGGAGGTGAAGAATTCAAAGAAAAATGTCAGGTTATAGTAATTATGTGGGCTAGGTGCTTGACTTTATAATGATCTCTTAAACTGAAAGACAGTTAATTATCAATTTCAGCTTCAGTGCATCCAATTACCAAAAGGAACTTTAGTTGTTTCAAAAAACATTCTTTTCTAAAGCACCATACTTTATTAAATATTTTCAATTATATATTTTAAAACATTGTATGTGTATTTATATATAAATCATAAACCATGTTTTGACTTAAAGAAAACATATCTATGGCAATTAATAGATTATTTCCAAATGTATTGTGAGAATAGATTGTCAGGATGAACTCCTTACTGGTTTGGCTACAGTTCATGAGAATCTAATGTATTAGTTGGAATCCTGAGTAAACATCACATATGTCAATAGTCAAACCTGTCAAACTCGTGCAGAACTCTTTACTAAACAATCTATATAGACATTGTGCTTAGCAGATGACCTCAGTTCATGATTGTCTGTGTGGGAACTAGTAGATCAGCTCTGGTTTAAATCAGAGAAATGGGAAATAATTGGTTTGGGTAAGAGTCTTGAAATGTGCTTCTCCAGCTCAGTGGTTAAGAACTTGCTCACTTGGAAAGAGGGATGGGGATCTCTGTTACAATTTTACAAGGATTTCACTACACAAAATGTATTAAGTAATTTATAATTTAGAATATGTTGCTGCAATCCATAACAAAAAGGCTTTTTTTTTTTTTGCTTTAAATTTGCATTTGTCACAGTTATTTTCTGTGATGTCAGGAAAATGAAATTTTACAAAGTTTTAAATGCAGTGGTTTCCCATAAAAATAGAAATAATAAATATAATTGCCTCAGTATCTGCATTATTCCCTATCCCTCCCTAAAATTACTATAGTGAATATTATAAATACTAATTAACTTTATTTAGTTATCTGAGGCAAGTAGCAAGTTTTTAAGGATCATCACATTATATATGTCTGTGGGTAGAAGAAAATTGATTCAGGACAGTCTGAAATATTTCCAAACTGTTTTCAAATGGGTCTGAAACACTCATTATGGGCTATCCAGCTGCCACTGAACTCAGTGGGAGTCTGTCTGTGGGTTTGAGTGAGAGCCAACCCTGGTCCAATATGGGCCAAATTATTCATACACTTACTCCAAGGTAAGTGGAGCAATCTCAGTGACCTCATAAAATTACTCATTACTACACTGAGGGCTTGTCTACATTACCTGCAGGATTGACAGGCAGCGATCAATCCAGCGGGGATCAATTTATCACGCCTAATCTAAATGCAATAAATCGACCGCCGAACGCTCTCCCGTCGACTCTGGTACTCCACTAGAGTGAGAGGTGCAGGCGGAGTCGACGGGGGAGCATCAGCTGTTGACACTGCAGTGAGTAGATCTAAGTACGTCGACTTCAGCTAGCTGAAGTTGTGTAACTTATATCGATTCCCTTCCCCCCACCCCCAGTGTAGACCAGGCCTGAGTGTTAAGTACGTGCAAGATCAGGCCCTATATACCTCAAATAGATTAAGGGGAGAAGGCACAAATGTGAGGTGGACACCTAACTGCCTTGAAAAATCTTCTCCATTAATGTTTAGTATTAGGGTTGAGAAATCTATTAGTTAAGTTTTCATTTGTAAAGGTACCGTTAATTTAATGGTAAAGGTTTGTTTACATGTACAATTCATAATATAGCAGAGATATTCATGTTTTAAAAACATAAAGAACAAATGTGAACCTCTTGTGTTTAGTCTCTCATAACTGCAGAGTTGTTGTAGGACAGCATTAAATCCAATTACCAGTTTGTTCTTTTTTCTCTTTTATGATTTTTTGGGTACTTGTTTGGCTTATTGCTACTGTAACTGTATTATTCCTCATAAAAGGCATACCAAAGACTATGTGATACACGCTAATGTTCAGTATGTATTGTTTTATTTGTATATGCTATGATGGCTTTAGTGAATGTCTCTTTCAAACAGGTGACTTTGAAAATAGAAAATTATCTGTCTTTGAATAGAGACCTAAGTAGATGACAGAATTTCAGAAAAGTGAGGGACAGATGATTTCATCTGAAACAGACACAAATTCAGACACTAATTTGGAAGTGATAAAAATTAATTTGCACACTTTAATTGGAACCACACTCCTGCATGAAAGAAAGGAGAGCAGAGCAGGCAGCTAGTGCTAAAAGCTGATTGAATTTTTTGTCAGGTAGGTAGGTTGGACTTGGCCGCTTATCCTCCTGAGCCTCTCTGTGCAATATATTACATTCAGCCTCTGACTGGTGTTCTTTAAAAGGATCAATGCTATTCCTGTTTTGTCCCTAGGGCCTGAAATTTCATTGATCTTGGGACTTGACATTTCTCATTACATACCGTAGCTTCCAACAGGATAGTTACAAGAAGTGTGAGTTAACCCAGCTTTTTCTAACTCTGGTTGCACTGACCATTATAAATACATTGTGTCTATCAGCCCAGAGCTCAATTTGTGCACCTCTTATAATGTATATTTCTTAAAAGTGTTAAGTATACATTGTATCTGTACATATGCTTGAAAGGGTTGCTGGGAACTTCAATAAAGTAGCCTAGGCAAATTAGCCTGCACTCTTATTTAGCTCTATAGAGAATTCCTCAAGCTATAATCTTTGACTTTAGAACTAATGTTTCTGCAACAATTTTAAACAACTTCTTCATATGGCTGATGTAGATGTAGAGCAGCAACTATAATTTCACATTTAGGTGGTTAAGCCAGATAATTGTGTCAGGAACAGTGGAGTGTATCGCTGTGATGCTTCCTTTGTATTTGTGAATTGGGCACTGAGTTGTTATATGTTCCATAGTCTGTTCTGGGTGACCACAGTCGCACACTGGAGAGTTTTAAATTTTCCGTTTGTGCACCAAATTGATTTGATTTAATGCACCAAATGGAAATTTTAAACTGTTTCTAGATGAACATTCCAGATTTAAAAGGTTCTGTGAACTTATATCTGAAAGAGGAATTATTTTAGACTCAGAAGAGCCACTAAAACTGTCATTTATATTTTGATTCTTTTAATACACTACATTTGCAATGTTTAAATCTTGAAAGGGCAGAATTTTAAAAACGTATCCCAAAACATCTTGCACCATGTGGACACAAATAGATAGATGCCTGCACAGATATGTTTGTATATGTATTATCTGCTTCATGTGTAAATGTTTATTTAAATTATTATATGTTAGTGCAATTTAAATCCCAGTTTTTGAACTTGGCTTTTTGCTTCTGTTCATCCAAAATATGTCTATAACAGAAACTAGGGTTCAGAACCTCATTATAAATCAGGCCCCTTCAGTGTTCCACTGTGTCAGTCCAAAGAAGGTTGGCATGAAGCTATTTGCTTACCTTCACCTAGTCTCATTTTTGCATGGTGACCAAAATATGCCTCCACCATTGTCCTATATACTATGGTAAGTGAGCCCTTCTGGGGCTCTGATATTGAGATAAGACACTAATTTCAGTGCTCCATCTCACACATCAAAAGCAATGCAATAAAAAGTACTTAGCATGTATATAATATTTGTATCAATAGATCTCAAAGCCAGGTATCACTGTCATTTTAAAGATGGGGACAGTAAAGCACAGTGAAGTTAAGTGATTTGCCCAAATTCACCTATCAAGTTAGTGGCACAGCCAGGATCAGAAGCCATCTGTCCTGACTCCGAGACCTGTGCTCTCTGTACTGGAGCACACTATATTCCTCTTTTTAGCTTTCTTCCACCTATGCAATATTCACAGTCCATTACCTATGGTGATTTTTGTGGGTGTCTAAAGCTCTACAATATTCATGTTTCTGAACAAGTAGTGGAACAGTTCTGCCAAGACGAGATACTGTGACGCTTGTCTTGAACTTAATACTATCAAAAATCTTTCTTCCTAAAACATCAACTCATTGTAATTGGGCAACTTTCCCTAATTTGATAGCTGCATCATTTTCAGATGTAGCCTGGTAATTTTGTCAAAATGTGTGCATGTTTTGTGACTAAAAAAACTAAAGATGATTATTTTTATCAACTTCCAAAACAGCACCTTTGATGCATTTATTTTATGTGGTTTGTTTCTACAAAGGCATCAGCGATAAGATGCTTCTGTATCAGATGCATATTTATTGAATTCAACATCTATAGCTCGGTTATAGGCCTGGTCTTGTTCCCATCAAAGTCAGTGATGAAATGTGAACAGAATTTGACCCTATCTCTAAATCAGGCCTTTTTTTCCAAAAGAAGAGTAGGAGACATTTCCCCATAGCAATATGTATATATTACTTCCTGTAAGTGGCATTATAATGGCGAGAAAACCCAGTGCATCAGAACAAATAATGACATTGTTCATATTTCTTTTTTTTACTATAAGAGCATGGCATCTTCCACAGCTGAGCTTTACAGATGCATTATGCATTGCATTTTTGTCATAGAGAACAGAAGATGTCTTTTATTTTAAACCTTGCTGAAGAACTCAGTTGCCTGAAGAGAGTACTCAGTCTTATGTGCATTTTATCTTTGTTTACCCCATAATGATTCTTTTGCAGAGGTGCCACATTGGGAAAATTACTATGAGCTTATAGTGATGGTGTTTCAATTCATAGTGGGGTAGTTTCACCTTCAGCTCCCTCTGTGCCATAGCCTTTAACCTCTCGCTGCATCTATCAGTTGTGATGTGACAGTGACAGAATATTTTCCTAGATTTTGAATGATTGCTGAGGTTCATGACATCTGTTCTTTGCAATGAAATGTAATGTGGGTGAGGTTCTCTTCCCCATGCTGCAGTTTTCCCAGTAGAAAATATCACTGACTATAATTTTATTTTCTTTCTTTGAGCCCTAAGGGGAAATATTGTAGTTTTTGTAACCATTTAACTGTTACTCCAAATAATCAAATTCTGTGACTTCATTTTACAGTTTTATGAAGTATATTCCAAAATAGGATTTTTTAAATCTGCAGTTAGGGACACTGTCAGTCTGTATAGGCTTTAATGTTTGCAAATCAAAAGGATCATAGATCACATCCAGTTTAATTATAAAAATGTTTGTTTTTCTACATTTAATTCTGTCTTGCTGATTTAAAATTAAATGTTTGTAGCTTCAATGTGTTCTTATGTTTTGCTATTCCAGAATAACATGTTACAGATAATATACTGCTGTCTTTGGCAAAGTATGAGGAAAAAATCTTGTTACAAATTGTGTTCTGCTTTTCTTTCAGAATTTAAAAGCACATGAGATCATTTAACTTAATCATTTATTAGTTTGGTCACAGTCTAATGATATTGTGTAGTTCCCCTTACCTTTAATACTTTATAATAATTTGATCAAGATATCAAAAATCATGAGTCAGATCCCCAAAAAACCCATGAGATTGGCCCCATAAATCATAAAACATTTTAAAAACATCATCAAGCCATATTTTTAGTCTGTCTTTTGACTTGTTAACTTTCCTCTGCTCTTCTGGCTATGTGTGTGTGATAATTTCAGGTTGAAAGTCAACCTTTAATGCACACAAACTGCACACCTCTCCCTGGTTTTTCAGATGGAGACTCCACTTACCCTCGCCTCACCCCTAAGACAGGGGGACTGCCATACACTTCCTGTTGCTGTGTTGACTCCCCCGATCCTCTGTCTTGCTGCCCCAAGTGCTTCTCCCTTTCCCCACACCCAGTAGCACTTCCCCCTTCACTGCTCCCTGGGGCTTCATCTCTACCTGGATCCCAAGTAGAGGAGAAATTGAGGGATCAGAGCTGCTTCTTGTACCATTGCAAGAGCTCCTCTTGCAGGTGCCAAAAGCCTGTGACTCTCAGTCTGTTCCAGACTGCCTACCCTGGCTGCTCAGAGTGGAATCCCTTTACTCACCACTACCCCATGACTTGGGGAACTGTCATCTGCATCCTCCTGCCTCCCACATCCTCAACCTCCCTTCTGCACCTCCAAAATCTGCCTTCTGCTCCCCCTGTGTCCTGCTCTCCCTCACTCTCCTCATCTACCTTTCATAGTGTCTCCACAGCTCCTCACAGTCCATGTCCTCTCTAGCCTCCTGAATCATAGCATGGAAGCCATGTGGGCATGGCTTCAATTTCATTGAAAATAGTAGAAAGTAGCAGCCAACTTTATTAAAGGCAGCCGGACTCCCACATGCACATAAACTGTTGGGAAATGGTGGGCATCTTGCTGGCTTTAGCCCCATTGACAGTAATAGGAGATGGTGGCCATCTTGAATAAGGGAAAATTCATGCGTTGGCATCTTTTCCTCATGTTTTCATGAGACGGGTAAAAAATCACTACAGTCACAATGGAATCACTAGAGTCACAATGAAATCGCAAAAGTTGGCAATACTGAATCACAGTAACTTTTCAACCAAATAAACACTTGGGCCTAGATTGTGGGACACTTTCCAGGCTGCTGTGTGTGGGTCCCACACGCCGGGCCCGCATGCTTTTAAACTTTCCTTGATCTTGGTAGGCTCCAGCTGCTGTCTCTTTAGCTCCATGGCACACTTCATAGGCACAGACTCTGTCTGTTTCCCCTCACAGATGTGGGACCTTGCATCCAGGACAAGTGCTGATCTCTCAGACTCTACGGTAGTTTAAGCACACCCTTTCACAGAGTTCCATCCCTGTGAGCACTCTGGTTTACATTTAATTTCTCCATGGACATATGATGGTTGAAGCACATAATAGACAAACTTTGCTAAAAGAATTCTAAAGCAATTACTCTATTCTTTAGAGAGCACAAGAGATGTACAGGTCCAGAAATAAATATGCTATGTGCCCTTCCCTGCTTTAGTTTCCTTACCGCTGTTGGGTGTTCTTTGGGATTTGGTCAGAGTCCTCGAGAGTGTCCAGGATCTCATCTCCTTCACTTGACTTCTCTTCTGAATCATTGGGTTGTGCCCATGAATGCAGTTGCTTGTTCTTTTCTCTCTCAGCTTCCTTTTATACAGTTCCAGTCCCCACTTGTCAGGTAATCAAAGTCATCCTCTAGGTGATCTGTTGCTCAGTTACCATCTACCTGGGTGGACCAGTTTTCTTGCTAAGGCCACCTTCTTTGTCTAAGTGTGCTTGCACTGGAATAGAAGACTATCAAGATTTAATGACTTTTTTGTGGTTAGCCCTTTGTCACCATCCCTTAGAAGTCCAGTCCAACCTGGAGGTACAAAGACAGAAGGCAGACAAAGCCCAAGTTCATAATAGAGTTTGAAGTCTGACACAACTATATATACAGAAGTCCAGATTGTCAAATATATTTATGCTTCTAACTTCCATTTAAATCAATCTATGGAAGTTAGGAGCTATTGAAATCAGTGGAAGTTAGGAACCTAAATACCTTTGAAAATCTGGGCCGCAGTTCATAATCTCAATCAAAATTTGTGAATTGTACATATACTGATTATCCAAATTGTCACAATCCTCTTTCACAGAAGAACCCACAGAAGGGGAAAACAGACTGGAAAATCCATAAGATTGTTGCATCATCTCCTCAGATTATTCCACCCCACACATCATACCCTTGGAGATATAAAAGCCACATAGACAAAGAAACCACTGATACTCAACCTCAAATTCTAGCAAATCCCTGGTCAGATACACCCAGCACATGCCTCTTTCTGCTTCTCGCAGATATCTGCTCTCCCTAGCTGAAAAACCAGATCACCTGCCAGTTTTGTACACCTCCCCCTTTGGGATAGGAGAGGTTAATGCTGTGGAGGGTGAGTTTATACCTTACTTGCAGCTTTTTTTTTTTTCACTTTAAACCCATTTCACAAAGAATCACATTACAGATACTGGCTGCTTCCAGGCTTTGTCCCCAGTTTCAAACAGCATGCCTCACCTCTTTTATTTCCAGCCAAGGAAGAAAAGCGCATTCCCGGTTCCCAAGAAAAAGGGAGGTTGAAGACCAGTCCTGGACCTCAGGCTCTGAACACCTATATCTTTACACAGCAATTCAGGATGGTAAAGAAATCTCCAGAATTTCACAACCCAAGGCAATTGGACTCCCTAATTGTTGTCACTCCACATCATCATTCTCAAACTCAGGGCAGTTTGCTGTGCATTTGATCACTTCCTACCCAGCGTCAGGGGCCACTCAGCCAAAATAATGTTGGACAACAGAGTGGCCATGTACTATATAAATCATCAAGGAGGAGCAATATACCAGTGCCTACATTCAGAGTTAATGAGGCTATGGAACTGTTGCATGTCCTAGCACATAGACATCTCAGCAGTTTATCTGACGGGACTGCAAAACAGCATAATAGACTCCCTGAGCAAACACTTTTGCCATGACTGAGAGTGGGAACTCAGCAATTTGGTCTTCCAGATGATTTGTTAGTTTTGGAGCATCCCAGAGATAGCTCTCTTTGTAGTGCCATCCAACACAAAGTGCCAATGCTTCTGCTCGAGGGGAGATTACAGTTGCAACCTAATGGGGGACAGCCTCCTCGTTCCTTGACATTGCACCTTTCAGTACGCTTACCCTCCAACACCATTGATCCTCATGGCTCTGAACAAGGTAAAACAAGAGGAAGCATTAGCTATCCTCATAGCACCATCAAGATTGAGGCAAGCATGGTTGCCGTATCAGTTTTGCCTCTTCATCTTCCTCTGACAGCAGATCTCCTAGCACAAGAATCAAGCACCATAACCCACCCCAGCCTCTCATCACTGCATCTCAAGGTTTGGCTCCTCAATGGTTCTCAGGCATAGAATCAGACTGTTCTCTCAAAGTTAAAACTGTACTCCTGAGCAGTAGCAACATCCACCAGGAGGAAAAACTACCTGCAAAAGTGGAGGCATTTCCAAGCCTGATGTGCCAATTGATCTATATATCCTTCACGAGTTTCTCCTCAGGAACATACTCAATTACCGGCTGAATTAAAAAAACAACAACACAGGGTTCCTTAATGAGCTCCATTAAGGTGCACCTAGCTGTCATTACTTTCATCCACATCCATTTTCATCCACAGGTCAAGGGGTTTCAGGTTTTGCACACCCTACCACTATTAGGTTCCTTAAGAGTTTGTCTAACCTTTTTCCTCACATCAAGCAGCCTATTCCACCTTGGGACCTTAGCCTAGTTCTCAGTGCCTTAAGAAAACCTCAGTCTGAACCCCTGGGGAGCTGTTCATTCCTTCATTTATCCTTCAAGAAGTCATTCCTTATAACCATAATTTTGTCCAGGAGGGTGAAAGAGCTTGAGGCATTCATGGCTGACCCTCCTTACACAATTTTCTACTATGATGAAGTAACTCTATGTCCCCATCCTCATTTCTTGCCTAAGGTCTCATCAGAATTCCACATCAGTCTGGACATTCAGTTGACAGTATTTTACCCCAAGCTTCACTCTTCAAGAAAGGAGGCTCGTCTTCATACCCTGGATGCATGTAGTTCTCCTGCCTTCTACCTTGATAGCACTCAGTCTTTCACGGCTTTCCCAGACTGTCTCTTTCACCGAAAGAATGATGGAACAGCCCATTTCTACTCAAAATGGGTTTCAGGGTGCATTTTAGCTTGTTATGAAGCTTTTGGACTGCATCCTCCACTTAAAGTGACTGCTCATTCCCTAGAGCTCAATCCAACTCCAGAGCCTTACTTCAGAATATACCCATCATGGACATATGCACACCCACCACCTGGTCATCTGTTCACACGTTTTCCCAGCACTACACTATCGTACCTGCTTCCAGGGTGGATGTGACCTGTAGCAAAGCTGTTCTTCGATCTACTGAATCTGCCTCCTCCATTTAGGAATCTTATGAGGTGGAGCACCTATTGGGACAACAACTGGAAGAAGAAAGAGAGGTTACTTAACCAGTTCAGTAACAGGAGTTCTTTAAGATGTTTTGTCCCTATGGGTGTTCCTCATCTGCTCCTCTTCCCCTCTGCTGCAGAATCTTATTTCTGGACTTCATGGTTGAGAAGAAACTTGAGCAGCAGTGGGTCTGCCCATCCCTATATACCCTCACACTGGAGCATGAGGATATGCAGGGGGCAGGCATGAACTTGTGGGCACTGCTGACAAAAAATCTTTGCACATCCTGAGCTGTAGCTCCCACAGAGACAGAACATCTCAAAGAACTCCAGTTACTGTACAGGTAAGTAACCTCTTTTTTAATATGTGTAGCTGACTGTCAGTGTGTGAAGTACCTGTGTCATATATATGTATACACACACACACACACACACACACACACGTCTGTAAATAAATTCATAATTACACGTCCAGCTGTTTGTTTTCCTGTATTTTAAATCTTGATGTAATAGGCATTCAGAAATACGTATATTACAAAATCATGAAGGGATTCAGAAATCCACCATAATTTTTCTAAGTTTCTTTTTTCTAGAAGTATGTGCTTTGTTACACTGCATATCATTGTGTTACTATTACCTTTAATAGTGCCATACTCCATGTGTCTCTGGAATGCATTTCTCTTTTCAGTATAGTTAGAATACATAGCACAGATTTCCAGTATCTTATCGTCATCCTGTGCAGCATACACAGCACATCTCCCACTGTTACTAAATAATAGAGGTATATTATGTGAACAAGTGAGCACTGGAGTGTTGCTTTATGAGAGTCTTGATGAGGTTTAAATGCAGTTCTGCACAGAAAACCCAAGAATTAGACATTTGTGCAGATTGCACCTTCCTCTGATGCTTAATGATTTAAAACAAATTGCAGCAAAACTCCTCCTTTGTTGCTGAAACATTTATGGTTTGTAATTCCTTATTATTGTTTTTTTACAGGTGATTATCCTGCTCCTAGAGCTGTTCTAACTGGTCATGACCATGAAGTTGTCTGTGTATCGGTCTGTGCAGAGCTGGGACTTGTTATCAGTGGTGCTAAAGGTCAGAAGTCATTTTACAGTTTAAGTTTTAAAAATTTCAAAGTCTCCTTCAGTGAGTGTTTCTTAGTGTTCCCTTAAGCCAAGTGCAATTTAATTATTCTAAGTCTCCTCAACCAAGCCATTTTAATTCTGATAGTCTCAGCAGTTGCTAACTCTGAACATAATATTTTCTATCGATACATATGACACTTAGACACAAACACACTTAGTATATCAGAAAACATTACTCTCCAGCCATCATCCCCTATTCCAGTGCACAGACTTAGAATACTAGTAGGTAGAAACTCGTATAGTAGCACTGTACACAATGGTATAATGATAAAAACCATCAGATAGAAACATAGGATTGTGGGGAGAGCCAGCTAAGAATGCCCCTATCCCCAAGTTAGTTGACATATTTTAAATAAAAATTAGGCATATTTGGGTTGTCCCCATTCTCCTGGGCAAGAGAAGTGGAGCCTGTTGGATTGTGCATGGGTCCATGCATAGATGCCAACATGTAGAATGTTCTTTTTTTCAGTGGGCAGTTCTCCATAAGAAGCAGGAGCCTGGGCATTCCTATTTGCCCTCTTCCACTAGAAAGTTTTGAGCCATCTACTGAATTATCAGTTGTTTGCCTATTTCTCCAATTACTTGTCTGTAGAATCCAGAATATAAGTTCTCAAAATAGCCATCCCGTCCTTTTCCCCCATCCCCGAAGAGATGTCTGCCAAAGAACTACAGTAATCAAATTGAATAAACATTCTAATCTAAATGTTGAGTGTTTTCGCTTGACAATTCATTATTGCAGTGATTCCCAAACTTGGGACGCCGCTTGTGTAGGGAAAGCCCCTGGCGGGCCGGGCCAGTTTATTTACCTGCCGCGTCCGCAGGTCCGGCTGATTGCGGCTCCCA